>NC_070597.1:277965-567965 GCF_027409825.1 Scomber japonicus | reverse complement strand
CCTTTCAATCTCATGCTGCATCTGACCCTCAATATGAAGAAGACCCCCAGATACTTAAACTCCTCCGCTTGGGGCAGTAACCCCCCCCCCACCCCCCAAACCCTGAGGGGGCAGTCCACCTTGTTCCAACAGAGCACCATGACCTCAGATGTGGAGGTGCTGACTCTCATCCTGACTGCTTCACATTCAGCTGCAAACTGTCCCAGAGCCTGTTGGAGGTCTTCACCTGTAGAGTCCAGCAGAACAACATCAACCACAAACAGCAGAGAGGTGATTCTGAGGTCCCCAAACTGGACTCTCTCCTCCCCCTGACTGCACCTTGAGACTCTGTCCATGAAGATCACAAAGAGGATCAGAGACCAGGGACAGCCCTGATGGAGCCCAACACCCAGTGAGACCAGGTCTGACTTACTGCAGAGAATGTGAACACAGCTCTCACAGCAGTTGTATAGGGATACTCCCATAACACCTCCCACAAGGTCCCCCGGAGGGACACGGTCCTAAGCCTTCTCCAAGTCCACAAATCACATGTAGACTGGATGTGTGAACTCCCATGACCCCTCCAGGATCCCTGCAGGGTAAAGAGCCGGTCCACTGTTCCACGGCCAGGACAGAATCCACATTGCTTTTCCTGAATCAGAGGTTCAAAGTTCAGTCGGAGCCTCGATTTCCAGCAGCCTGGCATCAGCTTTTCCTGGGAGACTGAGTAGTGTGATCCCTGATAGTTGGAGCCTCTGGTCCCCCTTTTTAAAAAATGAGGACCACCATCCTGGTCTGCCAGTCCATGGGACATTGAAGAGACACATCAGCCATGACAGCCCCACAATGACCAGAACCTTCAGCATCTCCCTGTCCTGAGTTGACCATTTGCCAGAACTCACTGAACTCCTCCACACACAGGATTTTGCATCAGCCGGGTCTCAGGTCGACAACCCTTGCCAACATCGGAGGTCCTGAACATGGTCCACTCTGACTCCATGTCCTCAACCTCCCCGGGGATGCAGGAGAAATTCCTTGAGAGATGGGAGTTGAAGATCTCCCAGTTCACCCTCACTACGGTTTAGGTTTCCCAGGACTGTCCAGCAGCTTGCCCCCCCACCTGATCCACCTCAGCACCAGTTGGTAATCAGCTGACAACTCTGCTCCTCTCTTCACCCGAGTGTCCAAGACATACGGCCGCAGGTCTGATGACACCACTACAAATCATCATGGACCTTTGTGGTGTTCTGGTAGCAGGTCCACTTCTGACCCTCCTGATGCTGGATCATGGTGTTTGTTATGATCCATGGCTAGCACACCAGTCCAATAACAATACACCACACTCAGGTTCAGATGGGGCCGTTCCTTCCAATCACCCCCACTCCAGGTTTCTCCATCGTTGCCCATGTGGGTGTTGAAGTCCCCCAGCAGAACTATGGACTCAGCGGGCCGCAGCCCCTCCAGAAAAATAAATAAGACCTGAGTGAACATTATCTCAGAGGGTTAAAAATCAGACTTATGCATCAACTTGTAGAATTGAAGCGTTTTATTGCAAGAAACTCAAGAATTCCATTGTGCATCTCATATTTATACACATATCAGACGTCATCAGCCAGAAAACAAACTGGCTTTTATGACATTGTGAGGCTTTTGCATGTAATGGTCTGTCTTCCACACAACCATCTCTCTATTACCTCACAGCGGCTGATATCCTAACCCTATCCATCCTGTTTTTAACACTTTACCTAAAATGACCTTACAGTCCTCATCAATTAGCATTTAGCTTTACTCCATTTATTAAATGTTCTGTTAAATTCCCTCATGTCTCTTCTCTCTCTTTGGGCGATCACAGTGTTCTGCTTGCAGTGGTTTTACAGATGTACATATTATTAATATAAAAGGTATTTGAAATCAGTTACAAATGTAATGTAAGCTTGGCAAAACTCAGTCCAGCACTTGAAAAATATAATAAAAACTGTTTGAACATGTGGAAAATATTACATACAAATCAAAACTATTGCTCAGTACTATTCAAAACATGTTTTTCCCTTTTTTTCCTTTTGCTCAGTTTATTTAACTAAAAATGTGTATACTTTTGAAAATAATATAAAAAGTATATAGTCTATAAAAGGCAGTGAAGAAAAAAAAGATTGAATATTCAAAACATATCATTTCCTGACTGGTATCTCTGACCATAAGAGCATCTTCTTGTCTAGAAAGCCCAATAATTCAAGGTTTACCAGACCACCTAAAGCCCACCCCTACCCCAGTATTAATGTAATACCTAGGAATCAGCTACAAAACCTCAGTGAGGGCATAGAAAACATTGATTGAGAGGAACCCTTCTCATCAAACAACATAGAAACCAGCTGTGATTCCTTTCTGAATAAAATCAAAAATGTGTTGTCTCCTCTAACCAGGAGAGGGAGGAGAAGGGCCAGGACACGTAATGCTCTGCCATGGCTCGACCAAAATTGCAGGGACCTGATAAGATCTAGAGACTTACTATTTAAGCATTACCTGAAATCTGGCCTGCCTACCTGCCTACTTTGTTACACACATGCGTAACAAAGTAGTACAGTCTTTGAGAAAGGACAAAGCAAACTTCTTTTTTCTGTAATCAAGGATGCAAAGGGCAATGGGACGAAGGTGTGGCAAACCTTAAAGGGGGTAAATGCGATTTCAATTTCACCGCTAGACGTCGCAGCTTTGGACTGCGTGCAACCAAAACAAAACTAGGTAAGGGGTCCACCCCCCCCTTTCCGCTCGCCTCCCCCTCGCTCTCCGTCCGCTCCTCCTCCTGTACCTGCCTGTTTTCAGTGAAGCACTTTCCATCCGTGATGAAACAGCTGACTCAGCACGAAACGGACCGGTGTGACGTCAAATAACGAAGTAAGTAACACAAGCGAGAGTAACGTATTAGTAACGTATTTCTAATGTAGTGTAACAGTTATTAGCTTTCCGATGCTAACGTTAGTTGAAAATTAACAAGCTGAACATGGTAGCCAAGCTAACAACTTCACATTGATCATTTCTGTTGGATTTTATGAGCACTGCTGGCAAACAGACATTTGGGTTTTTGTGCAATTGTGAAAATATTGACCAAGACATGTGTTGCTAGTGTAATGTGGCCAGAGTCTGGTTCATCAACTGTCTCTAAGGTAGCTAATGCTAAGTTTGTTCCTTATAAAATTATAACATTATATTATAATTGTTGCTGCTCTCTTCATAACTGATAGTTTGATTTTGGTTTTGGTAAGGGCAGCAGCATCATGTCTGCTGAGGCAGCTGCAGTGTGTCTGCCTCCTCAGAGGAGCCGGTGTGAGCTGCTCAGATGAGAAGAAACAGAGGTTTGTATCATCTGTTTCTATTCATTTGAAGTAAATTGTAAAATCAACATAGTGTGAAACGCCAGTTTTTCCAGTGTGTCTACATCATGATTTACTTTTCAGTGTACGTGTTGTTCATCTTTTACAGAGCCTGCTTCAAGACTTGACCCTGGAAAGAGCCTTTTGGACCTGAGGCCAGGGCTGTTTCTGATGCTCTGATGATGCAGCAGGGCCATCATCAGCAACTCAGTCCTGTTCAGTAGACTCCTAACATGTTTAACACTCTTGAACTGAAAATTGATGATATCTTGGTGAAGGATCCTGCAACTATTGTACCTCGCTTGATCAGCAATGAACAGCCCATTTTTCAGCTGGCTAACATAATAGAGACAGAAGTCACAAAGATTATTGGAGCACTCAAAGGTTCCAAAACAAAAGATGTATATCATGGTATCGACACAAATTTCATAAATACACATTCTCATGCATTGCTTAAACCCATTACTCATCTGGTTAACTTATCAATTAACCAGAACAAAGTCCCGTCAGCCTGGAAGGTGGCCACGGTGACTCCCATTTTTAAATTTGGCTCCAAAACACTGGAAGCCGACTACAGACCAATCAGTACACTACCAATTATTTCCAAGGTAGCTGAAAAATGGGTAGCGAACCAACTGATCGCTCGACTGCATCCTATGCAGTTTGGTTTCAGGGCACACCACTCCACTGAGTCAGCAAATTGTATGTTCATTGAAAAAACTAAATGTCTGTTGGACAAGTCCCCATGTGTTAGTGCTGTATTTCTTGACCTTAAAAAGGCATTTGACACCGTCAACCACCAAGTACTTTTAAACAAACTCACATTTTTGAATTTCTCTGATAACACCATGCTATGGTTTAAATCATACCTATCAAGCAGAACTCAATGTGTAACTGCTGACGGGGTCAAATCGCCCTTTCGCACTTCTACTGTTGGTGTCCCGCAGGGTTCCATCCTTGCGCCTCTGTTGTTTTCACTATAAATAAATGACCTTCCAGATGTGTGCCCAGACCTGAATGTCCAGATGTATGCAGACGATGCAGTAATTTTTACTCACGGTTCCAACTCTGACATTACTTCCAGCAAACTAACAAACGCTTTAACTAAGGTACAAGACTGGCTTAATAACAACTGCCTTATGCTCAATACAAAAGAAATGGTTTGTATGACTTTCACCAAACGACCAATAAACCAGAACAGATCAAACATATTCATTGGAGGAGAGAAACTTGAATTGGTAACCCAGTTCAAGTACCTTGGTGTTACACTAGATTCAAATCTCACATTTAAAAAACACATCAAAAAAGTGGCCAACACAATAAGATTCAGCCTGCAAAATTTTAAACAAATCAGACCCCTCATCTCATCTGATGCAGCTAAATCTTACCTTCACTGTATGATTCTGTCCCACATTGAATATTATTTTGTGGTATGGTCGTTTGCTGGTGTCACCACACTCAAACCGATTGAACAACTATATAACTATATAACTATATAAGGTATTTGCCAGAAAATCCTATTCTTCTCATCACTGTCCAATTCTTGCAAGGTACAACTTCTCAAGTTTTGAAAATCTTAAAAGTTTTAAAAACAGCTGCCTTATCTATAAAACCCTCAATGGGCTGGCTCCTCCCCCGTTAGAGAGGCAACACACTCAGCACCAGATCTGCCTCCAGAGGGGACTGTGAGGTGCAGTTCAGACGAAGCCATATAGGCCAAAACTCATTAACTGTCAAGGGCAGTGCATGTTAGAATAGTCTCCCAACTCCGATCAGATCTTTTATATCTATGCAGGTGACAATACCATGCAGCGTTACCACTAGCTGCGTGGTATTGTTATCTGTTGTCTGTACCTTATCCTTTACTGTAACTTATTGTATAATTGCTGCTAACATTGTGCCTTCTTTTATATTTTTTTATATTTTAGGTTGTTGTATGTTTATGTCTTTTAATGTGAGGACTACGGGTGGAAATTAGCCTTGCACCAATTGTCCATTAATATGCATGGTCCTCGGCAAATAAACAATATAACAATAATAATAATAAATGATTTCTTGACTCAACATTTATCCAGATGAGACCATAAAACTTGGATTCATGAAAATCTGTAAGTAAAACACAGTTACAGCTGTTCATATGAGAGAGATTAATGATACTAAATATAATTATAAACAGATAATTCTGTCACAAATGGTCCTCTCTGCTCTTCTTTTAATGATCTTAATAAAGGTCTCACTACTTCCTGTTTTGGAGCGTTGGTGCTGGTGATGACTTTCTTCTTCAGAGGGTTTGTGTTTATCCTCAGAGGTCCTACTCTGCTCCCTGAGCTCCTTCCTCTCCAGCCGGCTCTCCTTCAGCTCTGGAAACTACAAGTTTATAACAACTCAGCTCAATGTTCTCCTGTGGGTCTGACTTCTGCCTCCTGCTGGCCTGGAGAGACATGACAACACAGATCTGCATCACTCCTCTCTTCAGTTCAAGATAAACAGGCTGAGTGCTTCATTTCAACCAGTCCTCCAAACAAACATGTTCAGTACCTTGGGGATGAAATACACAGCAGCTACGACCAACGGCAGAGCCACCAGGACGGCCAGTCTGATGATGAAAACTGTTCTGTAAAATTTCTCATCTGGATCTGATGAGACACATTCAGTCATCACATTAGATCACATGACATCATGAGGACAACAGCTCCCATCAAACAGAAACTTTAATAACGTTAAATCTCCTAAAATCAGTGAAGTCTGAAGCAGCTTGTTGATTCAGCTCTTAGAGAATAAGTTCATCTGATCCTCTCTGTATGCTGATGATGTTCAACAAAAACCACTCATGTGTTCACAGCTGCTTTGAAAGAATGAATGAAAGTCTGCTGATTCTCTCCTTAAAGCTCCTGTCAGCTTAAAATGATTCAACTGATTGTTAACAGTCAACATCTTTACATGCAGTTAAATCAGATGTGATCCTGGTGAAGCTCTGAGTTCATCATGTAAACCCTGTTTATTATCATTATAGTGCTTATCTGGCTTCACTTTTACTTTCCACTACAACACAGTTGTTATGGTTGAATAATGTTAAAGAAGCCGGGAAGGAAACAGTTTACAGCTCCTTCATCAGATTGTGACTCAGCTCTCTGTAGGTCGCTGGGTCGCTCCGGCTGCCTCGTGACTTTTTATCAAACATGGAAACAAAGTCAGTGTGACGTCTCAGTTGGACTGAGCTTCACACTCTGCTTCAGCTTACCTGTGACAGTGAGAGAGAGCAGACGGCTCTCAGAGGAGAAGTTATGAGAAAAAACATAGACGCCATAAACACAGCTGTAGCTTCCTTGGTGGGCGGGGTCTGCAGCAGGAAACAGGAAGTCAGCAGAGTGATTGACAGCTGGCTGGGTGTAGTTGTATGCTGTGTTGGAGGAGCTGAAGGTGAGCTGGAAGGAGCCTCCTGGGTACTGAGGCTGGACGGAGCAGCTGATGGTGAAGTTGGAGCCCCGGAGAACCTGAAACCCCTGCTGCTGGGCCCCGGAGACCCCGTCCATGGTAGGAGACACAGAGATGATTGGCTGAAGCAGCAGGTCTGTAAATAAAGAGAGATGATGAATCCTTCTTCTTCTGTGAGAAGCTGAATGTTGTTTTCTCCTCATTTGTTTGTTGAGATAAATGAACGTTGATCACTGAGAGATGATCACACAGCACAGAGAACTCCTACATTCATGTGTAATACAGAGGAGTCAGAGAGCAGAGGAGGAAACACATCAACATCCTCAGCTGCCTTCAGATCAGACAGAAAACAGCTGCAGTTTGATTCATCTGAGACCATCAACATGTTAATAAGACATTCATACAACACTGCATACACAATAGTTTCCTACAGAAACAAGCAGCGAACACAAAGTGACATATCATCAGCTTTTAAGTCGATATATTGAACTTGTTAGCAAACAGTTCCTGATTTGATGAGACAGAAACAAAAACTATATTAATTTCTATTATAATTGTTGTTTGTAAGGTGGATGTGACTGAGCTGGTTCAGGAGAACTGCAGAGTGAGAATGAACCACAGCAGGTTGATTAAAGGTGCAGATTGTCTCAGTTTGAATCAATGAGCCTCCAGGAACAAGCTAACTTCTCTACCCTTTAGGATGCTGTCGTCCTGGATAAGTTTACAGTTCAGTCCAATGGAAACCACCAACTATCACTGTGACAGAGGAAGGAAAATATTACTGTCAGAGATGATGTCACTGATGGACTTACCTGAGCAGGTGAGCTCCACCATGGAGGAAGAGTAATCTGATGATGATACACAGTCCCTCAGCTCAAAACCAGGATGAAGACAGTTAGACCTGATCCTCCATACAGATCTGTATGAGTCTTCATTTCTGCTTCTTTTTGAAACAGCAGAGCCACAGTCCAAATATCTACATATTACGTCTGCTTCCTTCAGGGTCCAGTAAGAGTCACTCACTGGTCTCCACTCTCCCTGTTTCAGCTCCAATGTACCTGCACAGCGACTGGCTCCTCCCACCAACCTGACAGGCCCTGAACAGAAACAAGAGAGTCATCAGTAAAAGAATAAAGTGAGTTTCATTAGAACAGAAATGAAGACAAATCAAAGCTGCAGCTCCTCTTCTACCTGAGCAGGTGAGTCCAACAGCTTTGCCAGGTGAGCAGGTTCTTCTAGCTGAGTCTGATCTTCTACAGTCCAGGAGAGCAGACTCATGGCCTCCACACTGGAACTCTTTGGCCCACATTGGAGCCTCCACTTCTCCATAGAGCGCCCTCTGGAGGACTGAAGGAGCCCCACAGCCAAGCTCCCTACAGACCACCTCTGCATCCTGCTGGTCAAAGTCAGCTTCACACACTGAGGACCACGACTGCTCAGACTTCACCTCCAGTCTGCCTGAACACAGACTAGTCCCATCCACCAGCCTGACTGAGTCTGGAGAGAGAGAGGACCATCATTAGTTTTGGGAATATTTAACTGCAACATTCATACCAATAAAGCTTTTTCTGAATTTGAAAGTAACAACTGATAAAGAGAGAGAGCACATTCATACCCTGACTCAAGTCTTTATCTACAGGAAATAGTTCATGTTATTTGTATGATTTTAAAATGTCTTATTCAGGCACCATCTTGTGGTAGAATGTTTCTGTTTTCTACTGAATCTTTATTTTAGCAGGAAAACCTCATTAAGATTAAACTTGTCTTTTGCAGGAGTGTCCTGGCCAAGACAGGCAGCAACAGAAAGTTTCAGACAAACAACATAAAAACCAGTAATACAGACAGACCTCTGTAACATGAAGAATGACGAGAAGCGTCTTGGTGCAGTTTCTACGATATTCCCAAAAGTAGGCTGTACTCAGAGCAGCCCTGAAGAAACGCAACATCCACTATGGCGGCTCCTAACTCCGGTTCTATCCTGACCTGTCTGTGGAGGTCCTGCGAAGGCGATGGGAGCTCGACACCGTGGGGAAAGCGCTGGCTCGTCATAATAAGTACTGTGGATTTGCCTATCCAGCGCACCTCTGGTGTCTCCATGAAGGGCAGATTCACCTTCTTGACACCCCTGAGTTTGATGCTGCATTCCTGGATACTCTCTAATGTTACCGGTTATAATGAAGAAAGACAGACCTTATACACACTGAGCCCTTTTTTTTGTGACCACCACATGGACTCTGAGATAATACGTAACGGAGCTGAATCAATTTGTAACCCTCTCCCTTGGAAATGAGGTGATTTAAATTTTTCTTTATAACACAGATTGCATAAAAACTGATCATTTTGCGCGTTACTCAGCTTGATTTCACACTTTACTACAGTGCTTTTTCTTGTCCATGATGCTCTCTTACGAACACAGCACCTGTATTTTTAATTTAGCTTTAATAGCTCATTTACCTTTATATCAGCTTTGTGTGTGGTCTGTATTTAAGGTACATTTCACACAAATGTCGTGGTCCAAGCACAATTTGGAAACCCATCATGCCGGGGTGTCTCTTGTTGTGTTCATTATTCAGCCTGGAGTATGGACACTGTTTCGGGTGTCTTAGTTGTTACTGTGATCTAATTGCTAAATTAGGTTTTGGACAATGCATAGAATACCCAGTGACTTCTTTTGGGATTCTTTTTTCCTGTCATTTGGGGACAGGTTAGGGGAGGTTATGCACTGCTGTTCATATTTTTGTGTGTTATTTTTCTTTTCTTAAACAACTGGAGTCTAGGTTTACTATTTTATATAACTGCTTGCACTCTGATTAATTCTTCTCCACTCAGCACCTGTTATTCAATTATTGTCTGGCTTTGTGGCTCTCATGTCTGGTTCATTTAAACTCACTACTTGGAATGTCCAGGGATTGGGCCATGTAATTAAAAGGAAGAAGATTTTAACATATTTGATAAAACAAAAATCTGATACAGGCTTTCTGAAACTTAAGAGGGACTGGGTAGGCAAAGTTTACCTCTCTCATTCACAGAACAAGAAAGTCACAGCTATTCTCATAAATAAGAACCTTCCCTTCATCTTGGAACATAAAGATAAAGATTCGGAAGGGAGATTTATTCTGATTAAGGGTTCGATTCTTGAACTATTCTCAATTCTCAATATCTATGCCCCAAGCATTGATTCACCTCAGTTTATGCAATGAATTATTCTGATGTTCAACCATTATTGCAATGGCCTGGGCTTTTTAGCTGGTGATTTTAACTGTATAATGAATGCTTCGCTGGATAAATCTGCAACCGTATCCAACCCGAGATCGTCTGCTGTCCTTAAAAATGTATGCACAGATATCGGATTGATAGATATATGGCGACATTTAAATCCTAAAGTGAAGGACTACACATTTTATTCTTCAGATTTGCTGCTTTACAAGACCCTGACTCCCCAAAAGAAAGGTCATCTTCCAGCACCAGAGAAAGGTATGTGGCTAAATCAAAAACTAAAAGGCCGCAGAAAGAGCTAACCACTGGGCCTCAGACGCTGATAGTGGGTGACGGAGCTGTGAATAAGATAAAACACCAAAGTACTCTGTTTTACCAACGACATGGTGTCCGATATTGCAGAGAAAATTCTGGAAATCACTGCTGAGCATCCGACAGTGAAATCTCTCGTCATACACACAGGAGCGCTTGATGTTATCAAGCAACAATCAGAGGTATTGAAATGAGATTTTAATGATCTGCTGAAAAAAGTTCGATGTCTGAATACTGAGGTGTTTATCAGTGGACCTCTACCGACAGTTCGGCGAGGAGACGAGAGATTCAGCAGGCTGTTGATGCTCAACAGATGGCTCAAAGATATGTGTGCCGCTCAATCAGTGAATTTTATTGACAATTTAAACATTTTTTGGGAACGCAGACACCTCTTTAAGGCAGATGGATTTTGCCTTAACAAGTCAGGAGTACAGCTGTTAAGCTACAACATTTTTTATTTTGTGCGTCAGTCACCAGCAGCCCCTGCCAAGGACAAGAGGCGAGACAATCCAAAACAACAGATAAGACAGCGTTCTGGAGAAGAATTGCTACCGCCTGAGATAAGGACTGACCATGAAAGTCAGCACACCCAGAGAGAGGCTTTAATGTCATCATCCTTGCCCCAACACAAGGAGTCTCCCCCAGCCCCAACAACCCGACAAGTGGGGTCTCCCCTAGCCCCACCTGGAGACTCCCAACTTTCACCCACCAGGACCCATTCCAGCCTTTCATTCTCTCCACTCAGTCAGGACTCCCCACTTCTGGATTTCACCGACAGGATGAATGACCTTGTCAATGCTGGAATCCAACTCACACCACGCACAAATCCCATTTTTTCTCCCCTCAACTTCACTCATCGTCGAGCCCTTCCCATTCCACCACGCTGGAAACAACCATCATCCAAGAGTCACAGAGCCCCCCCACCTCCTTTGACTCAGATCATCTGTGAGTTGGACTGATATGTGCCGGGTCCAGGCTGCAATACAGATACCAATAATGTTCCCCCCCAGGAAAAGTCAGGGCCCTATGGAATCAGGTAGTTTTCTCAATCCCTGTGATGACAGGTAACAGAAAAATGGTTAAACTGGTGAGAAATAACAAGAGTTCAATTAAATCTGCAAATTTATTAAGTATATCATGTCAACCTCAAAATATACCAGTGTCTCCTGTTATCTCCACAAGGTTAACTCTACTCAATATCAGATCGCTAGCCAACAAATCACTGCTAGTTAATGACGTCATTATGACCTATGATCTTGATGTTTTACTTCTTAGTGAAACATGGCTGACTGAATGTAGCTGTGGTGCTATTCTCAATGAGGCAGCACCAACAAATTTTAGTTTTATGAACAAGTGTTGAACTGGTAAGAGAGGCGGGGGAGTTGCTGCCATCTTTAAATCTGTATTTCAGTGCAAGGAAATAACATTAGGTGATTTTAGCTCTTTTGAACATCTCTGTTTTTTATTAAAAGGTGATCCAAAAGTTCTTTTTTTAATCATTTATAGACCTCCAAGATACTCAGGAAAATTCATTGATGAGTTTGCTGAACTGCTGTCAGTTATCTGCACTGACTACAACTTTTTTATCATAACAGGGGATTTTAATATTCATGTAGACAATAACATGGACAGTAACGCCAAAGAACTCTCTGCTCTACTTGACACTTTTGGCCTCTTGCAACATGTGAAAGGGCCCACACACACTCGAGGCCACACTCTGGATCTGGTTATCTCTAAAGGTGTTGATATTTCTTCTGTTGATGTTAAGGACTTGGCTCTTTCTGATCATTTCTGTGTGTTCTTTGACTTACAGATCATTCCAAATGTTCAGTTAACCTCTGTGTCTGTTAGGAGAAGGTACATAAATGAGAATACCAGTGCAAAGTTTATGGAGGCTATAGCTATGTCACCAACTGTGAGTGCAGAGTCAGTTGATGAACTCCTGGATAAATTTAACTGGAAAATCTCAAATGTCATGGATGCTGTTGCACCTATTAAAACTAAGAAGACCTTGAGCAGAAAGAAAACACCATGGAGGAACCCTAGGATGGTAAAGGCTTTAAAAACAGAAAGCAGGAAAGCAGAGCGTAAGTGGAGAAAAACTAAACTTCAAATTCACCTTGACCTCTACAAACAAAGTCTTTGTAATTTTAAATATGAGTTACTCAAACCTAGACAGCAACACTTTCCTGAAATAATTAATAAGAACATCAACAACACTCGTACTCTGTTTGCTACAGTTGATAAGCTTACAACCCCCCCTAAACAGATCCAGAACTCCTTTCCACAGAAAAATGCAATGAATTTGCTTTTTCAGTGAAAAAATCCAGTCCATAAGGTTAAATATCAACACAAATCAACAAAACAATAAAATGATGCAGTCGCTAAAACTATTGTGAACTCTGTCCAAACAGATTTGCGACAAGTAATAAATAGCTCACTTAAATCAGGTGTGTTTCCTAAACTCCTAAAAGTAGCTGCCATTAAGCCACTCTTAAAAAAGAGAACGCTGGATGCTTCCATGTTAACCAACTACAGACCTATCTCAAATCCTCCTTTTATAGCCAAGATCGTTGAGAAAGTGGTTTTTAATCAACTCAGTAATTTCTTGAACTCCAGTGGCCTTTTTGACAAATTTCAATCAGGCTTCCGACCAACAGGTTAACCCCTAACCCCCCCCCCAACCCTAACCACAGTACAGAAACAGCTCTTATTAGAGTGTTAAATGACATAAGGTTGAACACTGACTCAGGCAAGGTGTCAGTTCTGGTCCTGTTGGATCTCAGTGCTGCGTTTGACACTGTGGATCACAGTATACTGTTGAACAGGTTGGAAACTTGGGCAGGACTCAGCGGAACAGTCCTAGACTGGTTCAGGTCCTACTTGGAAGAGCGGAGTTATTTTGTGACCAATGGAAGTTATGAATCTGATCGAGTGGTTATGACATGTGGAGTTCCTCAGGGGTCAGTTCTTGGACCCCTTCTGTTCAGTCTATATATGCTGCCCTTGGGTCAAATTCTGCAGAACTCTAATGTAGACTATCACAGTTATGCAGATGACACACAGATATACCTAGCACTGTCCCCAGATGACTACAGTCCAATACAGTCATTGTGTCACTGTTTAGAGCAAGTAACTAATTGGATGAACCAACATTTCCTTCAATTAAATCAGGACATAACTGAGGTCATTGTTTTTGGCAATAAAGAGAAGAGGATTGCTGTCAGTCCAAACATCTCGAGTCACTCTCTCTAAAAACTACGGACCAAGTCCGAAACCTTGGCGTGCTGATAGACTCAGATTTGACTTTCAGCAGTCACATCAAATCAGTCACCAAAACAGCTTCTATCAGCTTAAGAACATGTCCAGAGTGAAGGGTTTTATGTCTCAAACAGACCAGGAGAAGTTGATTCATGCTTTCATCTCAAGTAGACTCGACTACTGTAACGGTCTTCTGACTGGACTCCCACAAAAAAGCATTAAACAGCTGCAGCTCATTCAGAACGCTGCAGCTCCAGTTTTAACCAGAACAAAGAGATCAGAGCACATTACTCCAGTTCTAAAGTCTTTACACTGGCTCCCAGTCAGCTCTAAAGTCTTTACACTGGCTCCCAGTCAGTTCTAAAGTCTTTACACTGGCTCCCAGTCAGTTCTAAAGTCTTTACACTGGTTCCCAGTCAGTTCTAAAGTCTTTACACTGGCTCCCAGTCAGTTCTAAAGTCTTTACACTGGCTCCCAGTCAGCTCTAAAGTCTTTACACTGGCTCCCAGTCAGCTCTAAAGTCTTTACACTGGCTCCCAGTCAGCTCTAAAGTCTTTACACTGGCTCCCAGTCAGTTCTAAAGTCTTTACACTGGTTCCCAGTCAGTTCTAAAGTCTTTACACTGGCTCCCAGTCAGTTCTAAAGTCTTTACACTGGCTCCCAGTCAGTTCTAAAGTCTTTACACTGGCTCCCAGTCAGCTCTAAAGTCTTTACACTGGCTCCCAGTCAGTTCTAAAGTCTTTACACTGGCTCCCAGTCAGCTATAGAATAGATTTTAAAGTTCTGCTACTGGTCTACAAATCACTGAATGGTTTAGGTCCAGAATACATGAATGACATGTTAGTAGAATATAAACCCAGTAGAGCTCTGAGATCTACTGACTCAGGTCAGATAGTTGAGCCCAGAGTTCAAACTAAACATGGTGAAGCAGCTTTTACACAACTGGAACAAACTAGCAGCAGAACTGTGAACACTTTTAAATCCAGGTTAAAAACATTTCTCTTCTCCTGAGCTTATGATTGAGCTCTTTTAAAGCACTTTACATTTTAATCTTTCATTTGCACTCTCTGTCCTTTTAATGATTTTAAAGCTAATTTATTATTTTATGCTGCAACCATTTTATTTATGTCTTTCTATTTTTCTGTACTTTGTTTTTGTGGGGGGGTGGGGGTGGGGGGGGTGGAAGGGGGTTAATTGTATGTTTTAAGTTTCTCAAATTACATGTTTTTCTGTTTTATGTAAAGCACATTGAATTGCCATTGTGTATGAAATGCGCTATGTAAAAAAAACTGCCTTGCCTTGCCATCTGATCATGGTTCTGACACTGAGCTGACAGAGAGCAGCAAACTGCTCTGTTTACACTGTGTTCATACAAATGATTAAATACCATATACATACAGTATATTGTAACTGTAAACTGCTACTACTGCTGCTTTCTCTTGTAGTGTGAATATCCTTAAAAGTGCAGATTGTCTCAGTTTGAATCAATGAGCCTCCAGGAACAAGCTAACTTCTCTACCCTTTAGGATGCTGTCGTCCTGGATAAGTTTACAGTTCAGTCCAATGGAAACCACCAACTATCACTGTGACACAGGAAGGAAAATATTACTGTCGGAGATGATGTCACTGATGGACTTACCTGAGCAGGTGAGCTCCACGATGGAGGCAGAGGAACCTGATGATACACAGTCCCTCACCTCAGATCCAGAATGAAGACATAAATATCCGATCCACCATACAGATCTACGTGAGTCTTCATATATGCTTTCTGTTGAAACAGCAGAGCCACAGTCCAAATATCTACATATTACATCTGCGTCCTTCAGGGTCCAGTCATAGTCATTCACTGGTCTCCACTCTCCATGTTTCACCTCCAGTCTGCCTGAACACAGACTAGTCCCATTCACCAGCCTGACAGAGTCTGGAGAGAGAGAGGACCATCATTAGTTTTGGGAGTATTTAACTGCAACTTGATTTTCCGGAGTACATTATAATATCTTAGGTCTTTGCAGTGTTTTTACTGACTCCTGTTGAGTCTATCTTGCCTCTAGCTAAGGCCTGTTGGTTGTTGGCGGTTTTTAGCTGACCAGTGGACCTTAAAGAACTGGACGAGCTGCAACTTCCTGCTACTAAACTAAGAAAAAACTTTTTAAAAAAAAGTTATTGTGCTTAGAGACACATGGTCTAATGATAGACCTACTCTGGATGGCATTACTCTGCCTCCAGCACCACTGTAAGGAACCTAGCAATTATATTTGATCAGGATTTGTCCTTTACCTCTCATATAAAACACATTTTGCCTTTTTTCATCTACATAATATTGTTATAATCAGACACATCCTGTCTCCCTGAAAATCTAGTCCATGCATTTTGTTACTACTAGCTAAGCTAGCCTGCTACTTTGATAGCCTCGTCACCAGATCCAGATCCATTCCTCAACTGGCCCAGATGGTTACTGCTGATGATCCTTCTGGTGTTAAATCTGCACTCAGAGTCCCTGAATGTCTGATTAATGAACTCCTTCAAAGGCAGGCAGTGTGCCTGTTCCACAATGGAACAATAAGTAGAGTTCATGTCCAGTACTTCCTGTAAACAATCCCATAATAATAATAATAATAATAATAATAATTACATTTTATAGATACTATAGACACAGAAATTAGCCGTGTGCAGCAGACAGTGATGACATAAAACTGTGGTGACTGTACCAAATCTGGATTTTCACTTTCCAATGCTAACATTAGCATATTCTATGAGTTGTTAGTTTTGAGGGTATTTGGTCATAAACCCAAATAGATTGAGTGTCCACCACTGATGGAGGTGTGAGTAACGTCCTCCAGCTCCTCCTGGAGGATCAGAGGTGTTCCCAGACCACATGAGATACAGTCTCTGTTTTTACCTGGTTGGTGATCATCTTCAGCCTGGAGTCCTGGAGAGAAAATCACACAATTAATATTTATATTGGTGCAGAGCTGTGAACTGAACAAACACTGTGAGGCTTTCCAGCAGCTCAGAGCTCATCTCAGTGAAAACACTCATTATTGAACTCACTCAGGAGTCATTTGACCAGTTTACCACTGACCTGCAAACTGGACCACAATATGACTTTTACATCTGTTTTACCAAATATGCCACAGACTGTTATAATGTATATGTGAAAGTAACATGTTCAGTTTTCAGTAACTAGAAGACGGAGCTAAAAACCAAGTCAGACTAAAGTGTTTGCTCTCTGGTTTAGAAACCTGGAGACTCTGGAAGACAGAGGCAGTCAGCGAGACATCTAAAGTAATCATGTTCTCAAACCTTATTTTGTACATTAAACACAACAATGCATTCAAATGTTTTGAATTCATGATGTTTATCTTTCCTGAACTGAAGTAGTATGAGGCACTCTGTTTACTGGATCATGCAGTGAGAATAGCAGTCACTGAATTCTGTTTCAAATGTGACTCATAAAAATTAAATAAATCAAACAGTTCTTGTTTTCTCGCCTCTTGTTTATGAAATGATAATAATAATATTTTTTTATTTAAAGGCGCCTTTCTTGGCACTCAAGGACACCGTACAGAATTACAAACACATTAAAAAGAAGTAACAATACAAATAAAATGTAAAAATAAAGACAATATAAAAGTGACACAGCAATTGGCGAGGTTGTGGATGGCCTTGAATGTTAACAGAAGAACTTTGAATTGAATACAGAACTGAGCCAGGAGCCAGTGGAGCTATTGGAGGACAGGAGTGATGTGGTGGATGGAGGGGGTTCGAGTGATGATACGAGAAGCTGAGTTCTGGACCAGTTGAAGTTTATGGAGGGATTTGTGAGGGAGGCCAAAGAGGAGAGAGTTGATCAGTGAGAAGTTTTGAGTAAATGTCAGATTGTGAGCAGTGAGCAGCTCCTCCTCTTCCAGTCTGTACAGAAGAACAGAAGCTAACTGATTTTAATGCAGGTTCAAGTAAAAACTGGAGAAACAAGCAGTTTGCTGAAGTTTGTCACAAAAAAGATGTAAGTTTAGACTCCAGTTTCATGCTCTCTTGGTTTCCAGTGTTGTACTTCTGTTCTTCAGTCCTTTAGCTCATTTGGTTTGACTTATTTATATTTGGGTCGTTTGTTTTGTGTGTTCCTGCTCTCCTTCCAGCCCATTCCCCCTCCACACCTGTCCTGTATCAGTCCTCACTGTCCTCCCAGTCTGTCCTTGTCTTCTCACCTGTTCCTCATCTACTTATTAGTTCACTTAGTATTTTTTTATAAAGATTTTTTTGGCACAGACGCCTTTATTTAATAGTAGACAGACAGGAAACAGGAGAGAGAGGGGGGTGTGACATGCAGCAAAGTACCTCCGGCTGGGATTCAAAGCTGGGGTCGGCTGCATATGTGGCATGCGCTCTAAACACTCGACCACCTGCGCGCCTAGTTCACTTAGTATTTAAGTCTTGGTTTTCAGTTCAGTCCTTGTTGGATCCTTTGTCAAGTCTTCTCTGCTCAGCCTACTTTTGGGTTTTATCTCCATGTTCCAGGAATAAAGACTTTTTCCTGCAGGCTGCTTTCACTGAGAGTTTTCTACATGTGGATCCATCTGCTCCTCTCTGACTCCAAGTAATAAAGACAAGTACGCGGCTGTTACAGCAGCAGCAAGCTGTACTGTTGAGAGGGATTGTCTGTCTCATGAAGGATTCATCGTGTCATGTGTGTCTGAAGTGTTGTAAACGCCTAAACCTCAGGAAAGACACCTGGTAGTAACACTGACTGTCTCTGATCTAGTAGGAGTTCAGCAAAGGTTATCATATTCCTTGGTTGGTTTCTGTACTCCATTACTTTGTTTCTTGTCTTATTCAAATGTCCACTAGGAGTTACAGTATTAAACCTGAAACTGTTTGTTGCTGGGCAGAACGACTGTGTCCTTCTCCATGCTGGCATGAACTGAGTAAAGACAAAGACTCATCACTCCATCGTCTGTACTTCCTCAGAAACTTCTAGTAACACAAATACTACTACAACTGTTCAAAGACTTTTCAGTCAGTTGGATAAAATCTGCCATCAGAGCATCAGTGATGACACAGACTGAAGTCTTTGTCCTGCTCTCCTTTGAAAGAGAACTGACTGAATGGTTGGACAATAAAACTATTTCATTTTACACAAATTTCTGCACAAGTTGTCTTGCTGTCATCATCAGGAGAAGTCATTTTGGGCTGTTGTAGTCTATGTATTGAGAATTGAAAGACCTTCTTATTGATAATTGGCGCCCTATCATACCTGCATCATGGCTGCCACAGAGCAGTTGTGGCGTACTGGGCATTTGCTGCTTAGCCGGCATATACGGTCTAATCAGCTTCAATCTGAGAGGTTCATCACTTCATCTCCATCCACACAGTCGCCCATAAAATGGTTGGTGATTGCCGTAATAATTACAAGTCTGGGCATCATCCAAACCCGGCACATTGCATTATCTTCGGGTGACAACTGCTTCTACATCCCTGCGGCTAGAAGCCAACACATATTATATTCAAGGATGTTGGTAAATGGCTATCCCACTTCCTCCTCGACTAATAAGAGAAAGAGACACTCCACCAACCAAGGACTTGCTCAAATAGCATTAATGTTACTTCTGGCTGGCGATATCGAGCTGAACCCGGGCCCACTGTCATGGCTACTTGCCAGTCAAGATGCTAACGTTAGCCACCCAGCACAGCAAAGACTGCTAGCATCACAAGCCAGTGGTGCTAACAGCGAGCCGGCCAAATTTAGCCTTCCAGCTAACTCACTCATGGCTACCAGCATTTATGAAGCTAATGCAACCAGAGGCAAAAAGAATGGTGGACTTACTCCATCTACCACCCCCGGTGTTCCGACGGGTGTCCCTCCGCTGCAGTGGAGCCGTTCTGTCGGATGTTGATCCCCTGCGTACAGGCAGCGAGGCCTGGGGCGCCGGGATGGCGGCCCTTAGTGGTCCAGCAGCTGATGGTCGTGCCTCACATAGCTCCACGACCGCCCCGAGCAGTGACATACCAGCTGTCAGCGGGGCCGTGCCTACGACTCCCCGCAGCCCAGCAGCTGACGGTCAGTTCCACGGCCTCAACATCTCCGGTCCCAGGTCCAGCAACCGGCAAGCATCAACATCTCCTGCACCTGAGTAGGGCATCCACGGTCACCAGCGAGGCCGTGCTTACGGCCCGTGGTCCAGCAGCTGGTGATCTTCAACTGCCCACCCTGCTTGGCAGCAGGACCCTGGCACCCACGGTCGCTACGCTCATGCTCCCAGAACCAGCAACTGGTGTGAGGCAAGCCCCACACAGAAATCCAGTGATGAAAAGGTACCAGTCCTCAAAACTCTTTCAAACATTAAACCACGCAAGAACAATATGGGACCCGAAATGTAAAAACAAGGGTTTACTCTGTGGTCACTTAAGTGTCCGCAGTATGGTTCCTAAGCGAGAACAACTAGAACATCTGCTAAATAACTCAAACATCGACTTTTTGGGACTCACAGAAAGCTGGCTATCCTCATCACCTGAAGCTGCTATATCAATGTTGGGTTATCATGTTTTTAGGAAAGATAGGGACCATGGGAAAGGTGGTGGGGGGGGGGGGGGGGTTCCACTTTACGTCAAAAGCACTCTTAACTGTTGCCAGATAGAATTACCTGGAGAAATCCATTCAGAATGTGTTGTGGTAAGCATCTCCCTTTCTGCCAATATGTCTTTTACTGTCATCTGCATGTATCGTAAACCCTCAGCTGATACAGGCTTTTATGATCTGCTCAAGCCTTTACGTAAATCAATTAATCACAGAAAGGAGATCATTCTGGTCGGTGATCTTAATGTAAATTGGGATAATAAGGAAGACAGAAAAAATTTCAAGACAATTACTGATTCTTTTAACTTAACACAATTAATTGACCAACCAACCAGGATAACAAACTACTCTAAAACTAGAATTGACCTGCTGTTTTCAAATAAGCCGGAAAGAAGATTCACAACCTCTTCACAGGACTTTCAGATCATAATGTGATTTTCTTTTCCTGGAAACTCAATAAAAATCGTGTCACACACATAAATTCACACACATATCTGCCTCAGAAATCACCAAATCACAACTTCATCCCTAAGAACCAACAGCAAAATGTTGATAAAGCCCTTAAGGAATTGGTATGGCATAATTTAATCTCCTGTGATGACATAAACCAGAGTGCTGACTCCTTCTCTCAAAAAATTAAGGAGGTTCTGTTGTCTTTCTCTAGGACAGGGAGCTCTAGGACCAGGCAATCCAGCTCCCTTCCCTGGTTTAATAATGAGTGTCTTGCACTGTTAAAAGTTAGAGAACTGCTCAAAACTTCACTGAAAACTGGTCTAATAACTGACCGTCAAAAGTTCACATCAGCACGAAATAAAGTAACATTAGCATTACGAAAAGCCAAAGCAAACTTCTTCTTAAACGTAATTGAGAGTGCAAAGGGAAATTCAAAAAAAGTGTGGAAAGAGATCAATAACCTAACTGGCAGACAGACCAAACAGAGCAATAAAGCTCTGGAGCTAAACATCAAGAATCAATTAGTGAAAAATCCTGTCACCTTGGCTGCAGAACTTAATTCTTTTTTAAAAAAATTCTGTTCAAGAAATATCAAGTCTGTTCACTGCACCTGACTGTGATTATCATCCTGTCAATTGCGAACAGCCTGTTTTTAACATAACTGAAATCTCTGACAGAGAGGTAATGGAAATTATTTGCTCTCTTAACAAATCTAATGCCAAGGATAACTACGGATTTGACACCATTTTTTAAAAACTTCACATGGAGTCTCTGTTTTTTCCCATCATGCAGCTGATAAATCTGTCTAACAGGCGTTCTGGTGTCCCGACTAACTGGAAGGTGAGCACGGTGAATCCAATCTTCAAATCCGGAAGTAAAGCTGAAATCAACAACTATAGACCAATCAGTATTCTTCCTGTCATCTCCAAAGTAATAGAAAAAATGGGTGGCTAAACAGTTAGTAGAACATCTCAATAATGGTTACACAGCATTGCATCCGATGCAGTTTGGGTTCTGGACTCACCATTCCACAGAATCGGCCATAAGTATGTTTTGTTGTTGTTGTTATTGTTGTCTCCCCTGGATAGGAACAGCTGTGTGGGAGCTTTTTTCCTGGATCTTAAAAGAGCCTTTGACACCGTTGACCACCGAGTAGTGTTAACCAAGCTGTCGAAATTTTATTTCTCTACACAGGCCCTCAATTGGTTCAGATCATATCTTGCAGATAGAGAGCAGTGTGTGGTGGTTAACGGTGTCAAATCTCCTTACCTGGACTGTCCAGTAGGGGTCCCTCAGGGATCCATACTTGGACTTATTTTATTTTCTGTCTACCTTAACGATTTGATGTTAATGTAAGGGTGTTAATTCACAGCTGTACGCGGATGACAGGGTTATTTTCACCCCTGCGAATAACACGACAGAAGCTGCTCAAATACTTAAAACTGCTATGACTCATGTACAGGACTGGCTCACTGATTCATGTCTTTCTTTAAATGTTAAAAAAGTGTCTGTACGATTTTTGTGAAAGGCCGCCAAATAATCATTCTGGTGTCTTTCTGGGAGGGGAGGAGCTCACTTTGGTGAGCGAGTTCAGATACTTAGGAGTCATCCTGGACTCGACACTCAAACACATCAGGAAATACATCAAAAAAGTGTCTAACTCTGTCAAATACAACCTGGCAAATTTCAGGCAGATCAGGAACTCCTTAACCAAAAGTGCAGCTTTGTTGTTTTTACATTGTATGATCATCTCACATATAGACTACTGCTTAACCAGCTGGTCACTGGCATGTACTGCAGCACTTATACCGATAGAATCTCTCTATAAAAAGCCCTAAAGACTCTGGATAGAAAACCCTTCTCCTTCCATATCTGCAATACCCTTAAAAAACGTAATTTTTAAAGTTTCCATAATTTTAAAACTTTTAGATTTGCTTGTTTTGTGTACAAAAGTCTCCATTGTCTTGCTCCACCACCACTGAATGAATTCATAAGGAAAAGGTCTGTTGGAAACACGTATACTGTCACACCTTTCAGTCTTGTACGTGACAGTAAACATGTTGCTCCAGCCGATCATCTCCTTACTGAAGAAGGACAGCACCTGCTCCTGCATCACTCGCATGGACAGAAATTTTAAACGGCCAATCAGACTCTGGTGCAGCAAGTATGAGACCATTAGTCAGCAAAGCCTCCACACAGAAGTTCCTACAAAAACTTCTATAGTATCCTGTAATCCCAAAAAAACAGCGCAGCTCACACTGATAAACTGGAGCAGGGAACGACACAACAGCTTCAATCTTGGAGTGGCCCGGCCTGACTTGCCCCCGGCCAACAACCTGGCCTAAATGGGCCACCGTAGCCTGACCAAAATACACTTGGTAAGGTTGAGTGTGAGATTGGCATCACTCAGTGTGTACCAGACGCTGAAATGTAGCAGGAGTGTTACGCAAGCCGAATGGCATCACCGTATATTACAAGAAAGCATCAGGGGTCACGAAAGCAGAAATGTCTTTTGCCCGCGGAGTCAGTGACAGCTGCCAACAACCTTTGAGCAGGTCAAGCTTCGTCATATAATTAGAACGTAATTTTTAAAGTTTCCATAATTTTAAAACTTTTAGATTTGCTTGTTTTGTGTACAAAAGTCTCCATTGTCTTGCTCCACCACCACTGAATGAATTCATAAGGAAAAGGTCTGTTGGAGGTTGGAGCCTACATATATATATATATAGATATAGAAAAAAAAGTTAAACCCTTGGAAATTTCGAGGCGTGTCATTGGACAATAACTGCAATGACATCATACATGTCGGACCCCGAGCACAGCTGCCCGCTCGGTTTGCCGGAAGCGGTAACTCAGTCAAAGTTACCGATGAACAAAAAATGTGCAAGAGGTAAGAGAGCCAACAATTTTTGTTTGATTTGTTGTACACAGAAAATTAGGTCCTCCCTCGGTAGGGATCGTCTAAAGACACGTAATCTCCCCTTGGCCCACCACCTATGAGGTGCACAGCAACAGCAACACCATCAGCAGGTGATCCATGACCAGGTAGACCGTCTGTCTCTGTGTCCGTCTGACGGACTTCATCGCTCTCCTCTGATGATCACATGATCTGTTTTCTATTTTATGTCATTAGCCAGGAAATGAACTGATGAGCTGCTTCTCAGAACTGAAGCCACTAACCACAGGCGAGCAAGATGTTACTACAATAAGAAGTTTGACAGAGTAACAGGAAGCAGCGCAAACACGTATACTGTCACACCTTTCAGTCTTGTACGTGACAGTAAACATGTTGCTCCAGCCGATCATCTCCTTCCTGAAGGACAGCACCTACTCCTGCATCACTCGCATCAACAGAAAGTTTAAATGTCCAATCAGACTCTGGTGCAGCCAGTATGAGAGCATTAGTCAGCAAAGCCTTCACACAGAAGTTCCTACAAAAACTTCTATAGTATCCTGTAATCCCCAAAAAACAGCGCAGCTCACTGATAAACTGGAACAGGGAACGACACAATAGCTTCAATCTTGGAGTGCAGCGGCCTGACTTGCCCCCGGCCAACAACCTTGCCTAAATGGGCCACCGTAGCCTGACCAAAATACACTTGGTAAGGTTGAGTGTGAGATTGGCATCACTCCGTGTGTACCAGACGCTGAAATGTAGCAGGAGTGTTACGCAAGCCGAATGGCATCACCGTATATTACCATAAAGCGCCAGGGGTCACGAAAGCAGAAATGTCTTTCGCCCGCGGAGTCAGTGACAGCTGCCAACAACCTTTGAGCAGGTCAAGCTTCATCATATAATTAGCATTACCAACATGGTCAACACAACCTCATCTCTGAGAAGAAGATAATCTCGCTTCGTGACCACGTTCACTTTACAGACATCCATGCAGAACCGGTCTGAGCCATCAGATTTATCAGCCAAGAGACACGAGGCTCTGCAATGCCATTCTCTAACATTTAATTCACCTGCTTTTGTAAACGGGCACATTCATCAGGACACACGTGGTGAGCGTGCTGTTTTATTGGAGGAGAATCCCCACATCAATATCATGCTGCAACACATGGGTCCGAGATGGCACATGAGAGAACAGCGATAGGTGAGAGTCAGTTAACCCGACCACAACCTCGTGCTGAGACTGAGTCAAATGCGGAAAACTCTTACCAAGTTGAGACAAGAGTTTTTTGAACCTCCGCAGACAACTGGAGGTAATATTGAGTTACAGCAGAAAAATATTACCAGAATAACACGTTATGGTCGAGTATATGTGACAAAGTCAATGCTGTTAGTAAAACCAAAGTTTTCCTTCCTTTGACTTAAATTCAGTATTTTTACAAAGAGGTTTTGAGTCTTTCACACATTCATCATTAAAGCAGAGTCCTACCTGAGCTGCACAGCAACAGCAACACCATCAGCAGGTGATCCATGACCAGGTAGACCGTCTGTCTCTGTGTCCGTCTGACGGACTCTATAGCTCTCCTCTGCTGATCACATGATCTGTTTCCTCTTTTTATTTCAGCCAGACAATGAACTGATGAGCTGCTTCTTAGAACTGAAACCACTAACCACAGGCGAGCAATATTTTACCACAATAAGAAGTTTGACAGACTAACAGGAAGCAGCTCAAACACGTATACTGTCACACCTTTCAGTCTTGTACGTGACAGCAAACATGTTGCCATGGTAACAGATGTGTCCTCTGTAACCTGTACATCAGTTAGTTTGTCCTCATAATGCCATTTACTTCATTTTAGAACAGTTTCTAGTTGATCAAAGTTTTTATTATTAAAAGTATAAAATGCAGGGGGCAGCAGAGTGTCAGTGTGACCAGCAGGGGGCAGCAGAGTGTCAGTGTATCCAGCAGGGGGCAGCAGAGTGTCAATGTATCCAGCAGGGGGCAGCAGAGTGTCAGTGTGAGCAGCAGGGGGCAGCAGAGTGTCAGTGTGAGCAGCAGGGGGCAGCAGAGTGTCAGTGTATCCAGCAGGGGGCAGTAGAGTGTCAATGTGACCAACAGGGGGCAGCAGAGTGTCAGTGTATCCAGCAGGGGGCAGCAGACTGTCAGTGTGAGCAGCAGGGGGCAGCAGAGTGTGAGTGTGAGCAGCAGGGGGCAGCAGAGTATCAGTGTGAGCAGCAGGAGGCAGCAGAGTGTCAGTGTGAGCAGCAGGGGGCAGCAGAGTGTCAGTGTATCCAGCAGGGGGCAGCAGAGTGTCAGTGAGACCAGCAGGGGACAGCAGAGTGTCAGTTTGGGCAGCAGAGTGTCAGTGTGAGCAGCAGGGGGCAGCAGAGTGTCAGTGAGACCAGCAGGGGACAGCAGAGTGCCAGTGTGACCAGCAGGGGGCAGCAGAGTGTCAGTGTGAGCAGCAGGGGGCAGCAGAGTGTCAGTGTGAGCAGCAGGGGGCAGCAGAGTGTCAGTGAGACCAGCAGGGGACAGCAGAGTGCCAGTGTGACAAGCAGGGGGCAGCAGAGTGCCAGTGTGAGCAGCAGGGGGCAGTAGAGTGTCAGTGTTAGCAGCAGGGGGCAGCAGAGTGTCAGTGAGAGCAGCAGGGGGCAGGAGAGTGTCAGTGTGACCAGCAGGGGGCAGCAGAGTGTCAGTGTGAGCAGCAGGGGGCAGCAGAGTGTCAGTGTGAGCAGCAGGGGGCAGCAGAGTGTCAGTGTGAGCAGCAGAGTGTCCGTGTGAGCAGCAGGGGGCAGCAGAGTGTCAGTGTGAGCAGCAGAGTGTCAATGTGAGCAGCAGAGTGTCAGTGTGTGAGCAGAAGGGGGCAGCAGAGTGTCAGTGTGAGCAGAAGGGGGCAGCAGAGTGTCAGTGTGAGCAGCAGGGGGCAGCAGAGTGTCAGTGTGACAAGCAGGGGGCAGTAGAGTGTCACTGTGAGCAGCAGGGGGCAGCAGAGTGTCAGTTTGGGCAGCAGAGTGTCAGTGTGACCAGCAGGGGGCAGCAGAGTGTGAGTGTGACCAGCAGGGGGCAGCAGAGTGTCAGTGTGAGCAGCAGGGGGCAGCAAAGTGTCAGTGTGACCAGCAGGGGGCAGCAGAGTGTCAGTGTGAGCAGCAGGAGGCAGCAGAGTGTCAGTGTGAGCAGCAGGGGGCAGCAGAGTGTCAGTGTATCCAGCAGGGGGCAGCAGAGTGTCAGTGTATCCAGCAGGGGGGAGCAGAGTGTCAGTGTGAGCAGCAGGGGGCAGCAGAGTGTCAGTGTGACCAGCAGGGGGCAGCAGAGTGTCAGTGTGAGCAGCAGGGGGCAGCAGAGTGTCAGGGTGAGCAGCAGGGGGCAGCAGAGTGTCAGTGTGAGCAGCAGGGGGCAGCAGAGTGTCAGTGTATCCAGCAGGGGGCAACAGAGTGTCAGTGTATCCAGCAGGGGGCAGCAGAGTGTCAGTGTGAGCAGCAGGGGGCAGCAGAGTGTCAGTGTGACCAGCAGGGGGCAGCAGAGTGTCAGTGTGACCAGCAGGGGGCAGCAGAGTGTCAGTGTGACCAGCAGGGGGCAGCAGAGTGTCAGTGTGACCAGCAGGGGGCAGCAGAGTGTCAGTGTATCCAGCAGGGGGCAGCAGAGTGTCAGTGTGACCAGCAGGGGGCAGCAGAGTGTCAGTGTGAGCAGCAGGGGGCAGCAGAGTGTCAGGGTGAGCAGCAGGGGGCAGCAGAGTGTCAGTGTGAGCAGCAGGGGGCAGCAGAGTGTCAGTGTGACCAGCAGGGGGCAGCAGAGTGTCAGTGTGAGCAGCGGGGGGCAGCAGAGTGTCAGTGTGAGCAGCAGGGGCAATCTTAAATAATTTGGTCTATTACATTGCAGCCTGTTTCGTGGCTGCTGGCTGAAGTGATTTTGGTTTTAGTCACGTAGACTCAATAAATAAGGAAAGTATTATCCAGGTTGAAATGTCATTTAATTCTCAGCAAACTAATTTGATTTTTGATGACAGTCTGAGGATTAATTTGTACTTCCTGGTTGAATTATCCAGAATAACAAAGGCAGAATGAGTAAAGAGTAGTGTGTGTGTGTGTGTGTGTGTGTGTGTGTGTGTGTGTCTGTGTGTAGTGTTTCAGGAGGGAGACACTCCACTTCACGACGCTGTTCGACTCAACAGATTCAAAATAATCCAACTGTTGTTACTGCATGGAGCCAACACACACATCACCAACCAGAGGGGTATTGCACAAGAGTAGAATAAAGAAATCCAGGATAACTGAGCAAGCGCAGCTTGATCTAGCCTGCCCGGCGCATCTTGGCTTAATTGGTTGCACGTTCGCCAAGCCAGGATGAAAAGGCGCGGCTATGTCAAGCCAGGTGTAGATAGCTGGGATAAGTGCATGTTCACAGCATTCTCAAATAGACCCATGGCATCAATCACAGAATCACAGATTGGAAAATGGAAAGGTGTTGCGCGTCATTCTTCACGGCCGCTGAACAACAGCTCCTGATGGAGTTTCATGATGAGGTTAAAGAAATTATAAGAAAAAAAAGGCAACACAAGCACAAAGCACTGTAATTAAGGAAAGGGAGAAAGCCTGGCAGACAATCGCGGACCGGCTCAATACGTAAGTAGTGCAATTAATGTGCAATTAATGGTTAAGTGTAGCTCAGTGGGTAGAGCACCTGCCCCGTGTGTTGCGGCTACAGCCCTAGCTGCAGGCGACCCCGGTTCAAATCCCGCACCAAGCACTCCTATCCTGCATGTCATTACCCCCTCTCTGTCTCCAGTTTTCCTGTCTCTCTCTACTAACCTGTACATCAAAGGCAAAAAGCCCAAAAATATACTTTAAAAAAAAAAGTACAATTAATACAACAGTGCTCCACTAGAACTGTCAAAATTACAATTAAAGGACTAAAGAAGTTACTGTCCAAGCCCACTAATCAACAGTTGTACACTTTGATTTAAATGTGACAAGTAAAAGTGCATGCTACACAGGAAATATAATTAAGTGCAAACAATTATTATAATTAGGTGTAGGGCAGGGGGAAGGCTGCAGCTGCAGGATGCACTTCTGCAGATGAGGAGACAGTGTTGCTGGACTCCAGGCTTTAGGTATCATGTCTGGCTCATTTAGCCCATAATGGATATGAAGTCAGTGATTAGGTGCTAATAGAAAATAACGTGTAACAGGACCCAGATGCTGCTCAGCCTCAGAAGCAGCCAAGTAACATTGTGAGTATCAGCTAGTAAATAGTACAAAGTAAATCTACTGTACATTATACACAATAATGATACCACATGAATGACTATAAAATGACTGTTGCAATTAAACAGTCAACAGACTTTAATGAAACTACAATATAATTTATCTGTAGTATTTTAATGCAGGATAATTAAAATGATGCAACATATTTAGAAAGACCGTGGAAATGCTGTAAAACCCATTAATTTGTCACACGATTGACAGTAGAACTGCCCCTAACCCTGAGAATAATCTTAGCCTGGTCTGGAGCAGGCTAGCTGCAGAGAATAAATCACCATAGTAACTGGGCCAGGTTAAATTTAACCTGCTTTCATGCAACCGACTTGAGGCTAAATTCAGCCAGGATACCTAACTTATCCCGGCTTAATCCCTTATCCTGGTTTCGTGCAATACCCCTCAGGTAACACACTCACACACACACACACACACACATCACCAACCAGGTAACACACACACACACACACACACACACACACACACACACACACACACACACATACACACACACATCACCAACCAGGTAACACACACACACACACACATCACCAACTAGGTAACACACACACACACACACACACACACACACACACACACACACATCACCAACATCACCAACCAGGTAACACACACACACACACACACACACACATCACCAACCAGGTAACACACACACACACACATCACCAACCAGGTAACACACACACACACACACACACACACACACACACATCACCAACCAGGTAACACACACACACACACATCACCAACCAGTTAACAAACACACACTCACATACTCACACACATCACCAACCAGGTAACACACACACACACACACACACACGTAATGACCAAAGCTGATTGGTTCCTGTAACTGTTTAACCCCGCTCCCCCCCCCCCCCCTCCTGACCCTATCTCTAAGGCTGAGCCCAGACTCTCTCTGCTTGGATCCAGCATCTCATTCTTTGGGTCACTACCCAAAGCTGGTGAGCAGAGGTGAGGGTTGGGACGTAGACTCACTGCTAAACTCAGAGCTGCACCTTCAGGCTCAGCTCTTTCTTCACCAGGACAGTCATCACTGCTGATGTTGCACCCATCCACCTGATGCTGCACCCATCCACCTGATGCTGCACCCATCAACCTGATGCTGCACCCATCCACCCGATGCTGCACCCATCCACCTGATGCTGCACACATCCACCTGTCGATCTCACGCTCCATCTGACCCTAAATGTGAAGAAGAACCTCAGATACTTAAACTCCACCGCTCCACCCCCCCAAACCCTGAGGGGGCAGTCCACCTTGTTCCAGCAGAGCACCATGGCCATGGACTCTCACCCCGACCGCTTCACATTCAACTGCAAACTGTCCCAGAGCCTGTTGTAGGACTTCACCTGTAGAGTCCAACAGAACAACATCAACCACAAAAAGCAGAGAGGTGATTCTGAGGTTCCCAAACTGGACTCCCTCTGTCCATGAGGTCCCAAACAGGATCAGAGACCAGGGACAGACTTGATGAATGTCAGATGGACATGAAGAGCAGCCAGAAACTCCTGAACACTCAGATGGACGAAGCAGAACACCATGTCCTGGTAAAGCCCTCTCTCCTCTTTAAAGATATTTGTGAACAGTCCTGATGACACTGAGTGGCAAGTGTCAGCAACCAGCTGCTCTGTTCTCGGGTCCAGTCCTGATACATGTAATGTTTTCATGCTGAGCTCAGTTTAGCTGAGTCCCAGTTGGAGAAACAAGGCAGACCTCATTCAGAGAGTGGAGACTCAGACAGAGGCATGGATTGGGTTGGTATAATTTCAGTGAAGCCCCAAGTGATGTAAGAATGGGTCATCATATCTAAATTACTTGTTGAATCACAAGAGAAGAGTTAAGAGCACATCAGCCCACAATAAACTGACTGGGTGGTGTTATTTCACAGTTTATGTTAGTAGGAACATCAGAGACCCAAATATATACACATAAGCACCTAAAAGTGACTTTTCATAATACGGCCCCTTCAACGACTAAATAAAAGAAAACCTATAGTGGAATTTTGAGTTGGATTATTTCTTTGTTTTGTGGCGTTTAGGATTGTGGGATTTTGGAGTTTTGGATAAAACCCAACAGGTCGAGGCAGATGGTCGCCCACCTAGAGCTCAGGTCTGCTTGAGGTTTCTTCTCATTAAAGGAGAGTTTTTAATTGCTGCTGTCACCAAGTGCTGCTCATGGAGGAATGTTGGGTCTCTATAAAATAAAGATGGTCTGCCCTGAGATAACTTATGTTGGGACTTGGCCATTATATATAAATAATTATAATATATAAACTGATTCATTAGCATGAAGCTGAAACATACAATAAATGAGGACTGAGTCAACATTCAGTAGAAGCTGATGTATCTCAGAGGGTTAAAAATCAGACTTATGCATCAACTTGTAGAATTGAAGCGTTTTATTGCAAGAAACTCAAGAAACCCATCGTACATCTCATATTTATACACATATCAGACGTCATCAGCCAGAAAACAAACATTTCCTGTTTTATGACATTGTGAGGCTTTTGCATGTAATGGTCTGTCTTCCACACAACCATCTCTCTATTATCTCACAGCGGCTGATATCCTAACCCTATCCATCCTGTTTTTAACACTTTACCTAAAATGACCTTACAGCCCTCGTCAATTAGCATTTAGCTTTACTCCATTTATTAAATGTCCTGTTAAATTCCCTCATGACTCTTCTCTCTCTTTGCTTGCAGTGGTTTTACAGATGTACATATTATTAATATAAAGGTATTTGAAATCAGTTACAAATGTAATGTAAGCTTGGCAAAACTCAGTCCAGCACTTGCCTGCGTTGTGCAGTTGTGTGTAATTCAAAATATGAATGAAAAATATAATAACAACTGTTTGTGAACATGTTAAAAAGATTACATACAATTCAAAACTATTGCTCAGTACTATTTAAATCTCTCCAAAATCGTTTTGCCTTTTTTTATTTAGTTTATTTAACTAAGGATTTGTATACTTTTGAATAGCATTAACATATTTAAGCTGAATAATAAGTATATAGTCTATAAAAGACAGTGAAGAAAAAAGATATAAACTCACCAAACATCTGAACTGATTTTTAAATTTAAATGATCTCCAACATATTTTCCCTTTTTTTCCTTTTACTCAATTTATTTAAATTAATATAATAATATAATATAACATTTAAAAAATGTGTATACTTATAGTCTATAAAAAGCAGTGAAGAAAAAAAAGAGGACTGATTTTAAAAATGATTTCTTGACTCAACATTTATCCAGATGAGACCATAAAACTCTGGATTCATGAAATTCTGTAAGTAAAAAAAGTTACAGCTGTTCATATGACTGAGATTAATGATACTAAATATAATCATATACAGATAATTATGTTACAAATGGTCCAATCAGATCTCCTCTCTGCTCTTCTTCTAGTGGTCTTAATAAAGGTCTCACTACTTCCTGTTTTGGAGCGTTGGTGCTGGTGATGATTTTCTTCTTCAGAGGGTTTGTGTTTGTCCTCAGAGGTCCTACTCTGCTCCCTGAGCTCCTTCCTCTTTAGCCGGCTCTCCTTCAGCTCTGGAAACACCCAGGTTATAATAATCCAGCTCAACGTTCTCCGGTGGGTCTGACTTCTGCCCCCTGCTGGCCTGGAGAGACATGACAACACAGATCTGCATCACTCCTCTCTTCAGTTCAAGATAAACAGGCTGAGTGCTTCATTTCAACCAGTCCTCTAAACAAACATGTTCAGTACCTTGGGGATGAAATAGATGATAATGACACCCAACAGCAGAGCCACCAGCAGGACAACTGGTGCATTACAATTTTATAGTGCACATTTCAGTGGTTCATAAAATGTCACCAAAATAAAGTTAAGTTAATAAAACAGGTTCAGTACCATCAGGATGAAATAGACGGCAGCTACGACCAACGGCAGGACGACCAGCAGGACGACCAGTGTGATGATAGAACCTGGTCTGTAAGGTTTCTTATCTGGGGGTTTTTCATCTGGACCTGATGAGACACATTCAGTCATCACATTAGATCACATGACATCATGAGGACAACAGCTCCCATCAAACAGAAACTTTAATGACGTTAAATCTCCTAAAATCAGTGAAGTCTGAAGCAGCTTGTTGATTCAGCTCTTAGAGAATAAGTTCATCTGATCCTCTCTGTATGCTGATGATGTTCAACAAAAAACACTCATGTGTTCACAGCTGCTTTGAAAGAATGAATGAAAGTCTGCTGATTCTCTCCTTAAAGCTCCTGTCTGCTTAAAATGATTCAACTGATTGTTAACAGTCAACATCTTTACATGCAGTTAAATCAGATGTGATCCTGGTGAAGCTCTGAGTTCATCATGTAAACCCTGTTTATTATCATTATAGTGCTTATCTGGCTTCACTTTTACTTTCCACTACAACACAGTTGTTATGGTTGAATAATGTTAAAGAAGCCGGGAAGGAAACAGTTTACAGCTCCTTCATCAGATTGTGACTCAGCTCTCTGTAGGTCGCTGGGTCGCTCCGGCTGCTTCATGACTTTTTATCAAACATGGAAACAAAGTCAGTGTGACGTCTCAGTTGGACTGAACTTCACACTCTGCTTCAGCTTACCTGTGACAGTGAGAGAGAGCAGACGGCTCTCAGAGGAGAAGTTATGAGAAAAAACATAGACGCCATAAACACAGCTGTAGCTTCCTTGGTGGGCGGGGTCTGCAGCAGGAAACAGGAAGTCAGCAGAGTGATTGACAGCTGGCTGGGTGTAGTTGTATGTTGTGTTGGAGGAGGTGAAGGTGAGCAGGAAGGAGCCTCCTGGGTACTGAGGCTGGACGGAGCAGCTGATGTTGAAGCTGGAGCCCCGGAGCACCTGAAACCCCTGCTGCTGGGCCCCGGAGACCCCGTCCATGGTAGGAGACACAGAGATGATTGGCTGAAACAGCAGGTCTGTAAATACAGAGAGATGGTGAATCTTTCATCATAGCCATAAAGAAGATCTCTCATTGAGCCTTTGCTTACCAAACAAAACCCGCATAACGTTGCTGTTTTGTACTTTTAAACAGCACACAAGTGTTTGAGGTGGAGCTGCAGGGTTGAGTGGAGGTGTGTAGGGAAGCTAACAGCTAAAACAACATTAACCACTTAACGCACGCTGTTCCGTCTACGGAACGGGACGGATGTTAGGAAGTAGCCACAAGTTCTTCTGAATGTTTTAAACACCAACCCTTAAACATATATATTCATGCCGTACATCGTTGGAAATCTTAGATTGTCCTGATTCATTCAAGACCACTCACGGCTTATATGGTTGCTCACAGCCGTAATAGTATTAGCGATTAGCTCGGCTAGCCCCTCAGCTAAGTAAGAAAAGCTATAATGCCTACATACCTTGAAAGTCTTCCCTTTATCCACAACGATCATCTTATGACTCAGCACTTTCTGTACAGCTCGCCAAATATCCATTCTTGTGAAATATGAAATCTGTTTCCTTCTAACCGGAATACTTTCCTCAATATGTCAACATGTATTTAGTCCAACACGTAACGTAATAACACAAATAACAAACCATATACGGTCCGTTTACGTCATTTCCTGACCTGCACGTCCATCTCAGAGTACACGTGACTAGATGTTTACGACCGTGAGCCTCTCCTGCTTCTGACGACACCACACACAAGCCAATCGGTGCTTAGGATTAACCCTATATCCTGCTGAGAGGTCCCTGACCACTAACCCTGCCCCCCCCAACCCCTAACCCTGAGAGGTCTCTGAATGTCTGTACACATGTCATTGTATAGGCAAACCTATTGGCGAGTAAACAACCCCATCATTGTAACCTCTGCCACTCTTTGTCAGTAAGTCATAGAATCATACAGACACTTTTACAAGAATCCTGAGAGTGTTTCCTTTCCAATGATACCAGACACATCTCTGAGTCTCCGGCTGCCTCATGACTTTTTATCAAACATGGAAACAAAGTCAGTCTGACGTCTCAGTTGGACTGAGCTTCACACTCTACTTCAGCTTACCTGTGACAGTGAGAGAGAGCAGACGGCTCTCAGAGGAGAAGTTATGAGAAAAAACATAGACGCCATAAACACAGGTGTAGCTTCCTTGGTGGGCGGGGTCTGCAGCAGGAAACAGGAAGTCAGCAGAGTGATTGACAGCTGGCTTGGTGTAGTTGTATGCTGTGTTGGAAGAGCTGAAGGTGAGCTGGAAGGAGCCTCCTGGGTACTGAGGCTGGACGGAGCAGCTGATGGTGAAGCTGGAGCCTTGGAGAACCTGAAACCCCTGCTGCTGGGCCCCGGAGACCCCGTCCATGGTAGGAGACACAGAGATGATTGGCTGAAGCAGCAGGTCTGTAAATACAGAAAGATGATTGGCTGAAGCAGCTTTTTATGGGAGTTTGAATCAATGAGCCTCCAGGAACAAGCTAACTTCTCTACCCTTTAGGATGCTGTCGTCCTGGATAAGTTTACAGTTTAGTCCAATGGAAACCACCAACTATCACTGTGACAGAGGAAGGAACATATTACTGTCAGAGATGATGTCACTGATGGACTTACCTGAACAGGTGAGCTCCACGATGGAGTAAGAGTAATATGATGATGCACAGTCCTTTAGTGCAGATCCAGGATGAAGACAGTCAGAGCTGATCCACCATATAGATCTGTGTGAGGAATCATTTCTGCTTCTTGTTGCAACAGCAGAGCCACAGTCCAGATCTGAGCAGGCTACTGCTGCTTCCTTCAGGGTCCAGTTAGAGTACCTTCTGAGGAAGTTACCCTGTGTCCAGAGAAAGGCACTCACTGGTCTCCACTCTGTTCGTTTCACCTCGAGTGTACCTTCACAGCGGCTGGCTCCTCCCACCAACCTGACAGGCTCTGAACAGAAACAAGAGAGTCATCAGTAAAAGAATAAAGTGAGTTTCATTAGAACAGAAACAAGACAGTCATCAGTAAAAGAATAAAGTGAGTGTCATTAGAACAGAAACAAGAGAGTCATCAGTAAAAGAATAAAGTGAGTTTCATTAGAACAGAAACAAGAGAGTCATCAGTAAAAGAATAAAGTGAGTTTCATTAGAACAGAAACAAGAGAGTCATCAGTAAAAGAATAAAGTGAGTTTCATTAGAACAGAAATGAAGACAAATCAAAGCTGCAGCTCCTCTTCTACCTGAGCAGGTGAGTCCAACAGCTTTACCAGGTGAGCAGGTTCTTCTAGCTGAGTCTGATCTTCTACAGTCCAGGAGAGCAGACTCGTAGCCTCCACACTGGAACTCTTTGGTCCAGATTGGAGCCTCCACTTCTCCATAGAGCGCCCCCTGGAGGACTGAAGGAGCCCCACAGCCAAGCTCCCTACAGACCACCTCTGCATCCTGCTGGTCAAAGTCAGCTTCACACACTGAGGACCACGACTGCTCAGACTTCACCTCCAGTCTGCCTGAACACAGACTAGTCCCATTCACCAGCCTGACAGAGTCTGGAGAGAGAGAGGACCATCATTAGTTTTGGGAATATTTAACTGCAACATTCATACCAATACAGATTATTTCAAGTTGAAAAAAACGTATTGATACAGAGAGTCTGGCAGCATCTTGTGGTATCATGAGGAACGACACAGTGATAAACGGCAGTTCATTATCTTCAGCTCAGATATTAATTAAAACGCAAACTACACCCAACTCTAGTTGTTACTGCTGGTCTGAGTTCATCATATAATCACTTTAACGCTGAGTTATTGTAAATGCCTGCAGAGTGGGCCGAAAGAAAAACATGACTTGCAGATTGACCCTAGAGCCATGATGGGACCCTGAACCAGACAGGTGGAGGCAAGCTTTGCCAGCAGCAGTGTGAGAAATGGTGAAGCTAGATCAGAGTAGGTGGGAGTTTCTTTTACTGATGACTGCTTTAAGAACTCCACATGATGTGCGCCAGGCTCCTGTGATAACTGTGGAGGATCCTCGAGGTGATCTGGAGAAGAGGGAAGGTAGTCTAACAGTGGAGAGGGCTGAATCTTTGGGTTCAAAAGCTCAAAGTGACATCAGCAGTGATACCAATAACTTTCAATATTGTTGCTCCACACCTGATGCTGTAAAGAATTCCTCTAATAATACCTCAGTTCACAGAGGTCAGCAATATTAGAAGTATAAAAGAGACCGTCATCTTTGTTCTTTGTGTCATTTTTGCATAGATTCTGTCTGTGTATCAGTGTTAATTTAGTTGACGAAGACTATGACGAAAAATCTTCGTCAACAAACCTTTTTCACGGACGAAAACTAAATAAAAACTAAATAAAAGTCAGATATGATGATGAAAACTGTGACGAAATATAACTGAAACTTTAATCAACAAATAAAAATGAGACGAAAATGTTAGGGCGGGACGAATGGAGAAGAGAGCCAATCCGAACTACTGTTTGTGGGACAGGTTGGGATGAAATCCAATCAGAGCGAATCTTTTGAGGGTAGGTTGACCTATGCAGAAGCAGCGGAGCCATTTTAAAAATCCGTGGCAAATGCAGGCACAACAAAACACAAAAGAAGCAGCAGCAGTAACACGTGAGGAGAGCAAAGACGAACTTGCAGAATTTAGTAGTTTCGAGGACGTTTTTGACAACAGTCAGGTATATTTATTGGTTTTTACAACAGTCAGGTCGTTTACGTCATATTTATTGTGTTTAGTTGCACAGTCTCAGTTGCAGTTGACTTCGCTCGTTAGCAACACGCTAACGATTAGCAGTGCACACCGTCCGTGGTGCAACCGCATGTCTCATGAACAACAGAAATGTCAGAGCTAGGTCTAGGATGAAAACGAAGAATTGACATCTGGTCACACTTCACAAAGGACAACAAGAACGTCTGTAAACCATGTGGAGCAAAAATCGCTGGGAAAAACACCACCAACTTGAAGCGACATTTAGAGACGACTCATCCAGAAATACATGCAAAGGTAAGCATACATGCTAGGGTTATTTGATCAGATAATCCACTGTGTTTCTGCTACTTGGAATAAAATAGAAGCTAAAGGTAACCATCTCTGAACTGTATTGATTAGACAATTGTCTAGCTGAATTAATGAGTATAAATATTCAATGTCCTCAAATTGAATCAAATATAGTAGATGTGGTGTTCACAAGACAAAGTGTGTGTGTGTGTGTGTGTGTGTGTGTGTGTGAGTGTGTGTATGAGAGAGAGAGAGAGAGAGAGAGAGAGAGAGAGAAATCACAACTTCATGACCCCTTTCACCCTCACAGATACAGAAGACGTCTAATGACAAAGATGACCATGGGCCAAGTGCAAATAAAGCTAGTGTAACCCAGCAGCAGGCCATCTCTGCAGCCTTCCTATGCTCTTCAAAGTATAAAACTGAATCGAAGGAACAACAGACCAAGGAGCAGGCCATAGCTAGATGGATTGGCTGCACAGGTTCACCACTCACAACAATTGAAGATGAGGACTTTGTGCTAATGATAGAGAGTGTAGACAAGAGACTAAAAGTTCCAAAGAAAACTAAAATGAGCAATTTGATTGAAACACAGTATGAACATGAAAGACAAAAATTCAAAGAGAGACTGGATGCTGCCCGGAGAGTATCCATTGGCCTTGACTTGTGGACAAAAAAGGGACTCACAGCCTCATTCCTTGCTATAAGCGCATGCTACTTTTGTGTTGAACAGAGTAAACCTGAACACATATTGTTGGCCCTTAAACAAGTAACTCACCCACACACTGCACAGTCTATTAAGGCATGTGTGGACAAGTGTATGCAAGAGTGGGCTATACCAAAGGAGAAGATCCTGACGGTAATAACAGACAATGGGAGTAACATGGTGGCAGCCTTTAAAAACACCACAGCAGAAGAAACCAGCTCTGAGGACGACTCCCCTGGGTCCGCGATGGAAAGTGACTCTAAAATTGATGACCAGCGGTGAGCCATGTTTAGTTTATTCTTTGACATGACAGTCAGTTCATATGAATGAATTTCTCCCTGCCACACACTATATATATACAGACACACCAGCCTCTTTATTAGGTTTAGACTTATTTGGTTGTCTTTTCTTCTTGTTATTAGGTACCATCATGTCGACATGGAAATGGACAGGACACTGTGTGTAGTGCATACCATACAGCTTGTGGTCCACATGTTGCAGAAAGAGACAACTGTCAAAAGTTGTCCTCAAGTCCTCAGTTGCAACACAGAGGTTATTGGACCAGTGTGGTGTTGTTGTTGTAAATGACTGCCCCACACGCTGGTCAAGCACATTCAACATGGTCACACGACTCCTCACAGTCAAAGATGCAATATGTCAAATCACAAATGACATGGGATGGGACAGTTTGCTTACTAGCGAGTGGCAAAAGCTTTCATCGCTACATGACCTACTGCTGCCTTTTGCGGAACACACTAAAACTCTCCAGAGCGACACCACATCTTTGTCTCTAGTGGTTCCTGCCCTATTTGATCTGCTGAGCCACCTAACTGACTTTGCAGAGAACACTCGGTACAGAGACCTAGCCACTCTTGCAGAGAAAATGAGATCAAATCTGAACCAGCGTTTTGCTTGCCTCTTGGACTCAACCAATGAGAAATTCTCACCACTTGCAGCAGCTGCCTGCTTTGTCAACCCAACTGTCTGTGAAATCCTTGTGAATGTTGATGTGGCTGATGGAAATATCCAGGAACTGCTGAAACAGGCAGAAGACTATGTGGTCAAATGCACTTTCAAACACACAAAACAGGAGGACCAGTCTGAAGAGGATGCAGAAGAAGAGGTTATTGAAGAACCAGAAGCAGTGCCATCCTCAAAGCAGTCAGTGTTTAGGTTTCTCTCAAAATGCCGCACCACAAGGCCTAAACAGAAAACCTCCACAACCAGCATCAGGCAGCAGATCATCAAGTACAAGGAAGAACTTTCACATCCCATCACTGAGGACACAGGAATAGACTTCTGGCTGGAAAAGAGTCACAGTTTTTATCACAGTTTAAAACCTTTTGCGTTAGACTTGTTGGCTATGCCAGCCTCTCAAGCTTTTGCAGAGAGGGTATTTAGTGTCACAGGTGACCTCACAAGAGGACGGCACAACAGAGGAAGGGTCACATTGGAGCGAAGTGCTTTCCTTAAAATGAACAGAAACAAATAGAACTGTTTTATTCACTGCTATTTACAGCATTCCCTGTAGTAGTAAATGAACAACTTGAAAGTTATTGATCTGGTATTTGTTTTGTTTTTTGTTTAATATGACGGCAGAGATTTTTTTGTTCCATGCAATAATGGCATTATAGCTTAGCATGTAATTCACTTGTCTTGAGTTGAGCTCATTGATACTACATTTAATTATTAACAGAGGAATATTTCATTTTGTGTGCAATGACATTACAAAAAATACATATTTTCTTTACATATGTTTTTGTTTTTAAATCTCTTTGATTTTGCACAGAATAACAGATGAAGATGATGATGTTTACAGAGTTGCTGAGATGGCAGGTTTTTTTTCTTGTTGAGTTTGCACAGTGTAGTAAGGCATGTAAGGTATTCTAAGGCATTGTAGCCTAGCAGTTATTTAATTTCTCTTGAGGTATGTGAACATTAACAGTAGTTAATCTGTATTGGCTATCTGTATGGCATAACAAGCAATAGTTTTATTATTATTTTTGAGAATTGCACTTTATTTTTCTTAATGTTTTTGATTCTGCACAGACAAAGACAATAATTTAAAGTTAGGTGGCTATCTATTTCAATAATATTGTACATCTTGAAAGAATGTCATATGTATGCATTGCATATCATTCAGGGAGCAGTTATATTTTTCAGGGAGAGCAGGCCCTTATGCTTATTTTATGAGATTATCTTTTGTGAAAAAGCCACAGTCTTGTTTTTGACATGAAGAATAAAATGAAGACTAAAAGACTTCAGACTAGACTAAGACTAAAGCTCTTATGATATTTAGTCGACTAAAACTAGACTCAGACTTAAAGATTTCAGATGACTAAAATATGACTAAAACTAAATATGTGTTATTCAAAAGACTAAGACTAAATCAGAATTTGTTGTCAAAATTAACACTGCTGTGTATGATGATTCAATAAAACTCTAACTGCATTCAGCTGGACAACTCCTGGTGATTTCTGATTGAATCTTTTTGGGACTTCAACATCTTTTGAACAACGAAGTCGATAATTAGACACGACAGTATTGGCAGGCCCAGATGGGACCCTTCATGGCCGGCAGGTTGTTATCAACGGGAGGACATACTTCTATCTGCCATCCAGCATTGTTTTGGCCACCAAATTAAAATAAGGTAAACAGAGCCTATTCTTTATATATATATATCTGCAAATTTGAATCGCTGAATGAGCAGTAATTAAAGAAAATCCGCCCAAAAGATAATCACTAAAAAAAGATCACCAAAAAAAAGGATGCACCTGTGTTGTGTCCATGTTATAACTCAATATATTACAAGTGGAACAGAAAAAGTGTGGATGGTTATGAGTTTTGTGTTTGCATGTTGTATGGTGGCTTGTTGCTGGGTTTGTGTTTGAGGGGGATGATTTGGCTGGCAATAAGAGAAGAGAGGTAAAGCATTAACAGGGTAATCAGGCAGTGGTAGTAATATATCAGTAAAAGCAAGGGACAATTATTGTATTGTGTTTGTGTGAGTAAAATGTGTGAGTAAGAGAGTAAAAGAGAATTGAGAGCAGGTAATGAGAAGTAATAAGAACAATAATTACTAATAATAAACGGCGGTTACCCGTTCGGTAAAACAGCTTATATCATCGCTGACAGGCGGGTAGATAATAATTAAGAAGAGGTCAAGCTTAAATCAAAACCAGATTAACAGGAAATAATGAGAGAATAAAGGGAGAGACACAGATATGGTCGAGTGGCCAAAAATAAAAAAATGAACGAAAACACTTTGAAGAGAAATAAACGAAAGCGCTAAAATAAAAAGTAAAATTAAGACATAGAGAGCCATTACTATAATAAATTTAAAATAAATACAATTAAATTGAAAATTATAAACAAGGCAAATAAAATCAGAATAAAGAGTTTGTGGAGGAGGAACTGCGACAGTTTATAAAAATGACTTTAAATTTAAGCAGCGCACCGTCTCGTCCTCAATTTCCAGCTTTGAAGTGGCTTTATTTGAGGCGGGTCGTTCCGACCCGGTGCTGTGCGCTGTCATTTACCGACCCCCCAAATACAATAAGGACTTCATGAATGACTTTTCTGGTCTTCTGGCTGAAATCATGCCTAAATATGACCGTGCCCTTTTTCTCTGGGATTTTAACATTCACGTGTGTTGTCCTGATAAGCCGTTGGTGAAGGACTTTTTAAGCCTTATTGACTCTGAACTTTTAATTTAGTTCAGTGTGTGTCTGGTCCCACACATGAACATGGACACACATTAGACCTCGTCCTCTCTCATGGTTTATCTGTGTCTAACTTGGAGATCTGTGATGATTTGATTTCTGATCATGTGCCAGTATTGTTTGAAGTTGCTTTCTCCTGTGCTGATGTTAAATCTGGCGCTCCTGTTCAGAGCCGTCAGATTTTTAACTCTTTTACTGCTGGCCAGTTCTCTGTGGCTTTTGATCAGCTCTGTGTCTGCCCTGCCTCTGTTAACACGGAGGAGCTCAGCTCTTGGTTTCACTCCTCCTGCCTAACCATACTGGACTCGGTGGCTCCAAAGAAAACTGTGCAGCCTAAAGCAAAATTTTAAAATAGTCCCATCCACCAGCCTGACAGAGTCTGGAGAGAGAGAGGACCATCATTAGTTTGGGGAAGATTTAACTGCAACATTCATACCAATAAAGTTTTTTCTGAATTTGAAAGTAACAACTGATGAAGAGAGAGAGCACATTCATACCCTGACTCAAGTCTTTATCTACAGGAAATAGTTCATGTTATTTGTGTGATTTTAAAATGTCTTATTCAGGCACCATCTTGTGGTAGAATGTTTCTGTTTTCTACTGAATCTTTATTTTAGCAGGAAAACCTCATTAAGATTAAACTTGTCTTTTGCAGGAGTGTCCTGGCCAAGACAGGCAGCAACAGAAAGTTTCAGAAAAACAACATAAAAACCAGTAATACAGACAGACCTCTGTAACATGAAGAATGACACTGTGGTGGACAGCAATGCATGATATCAGAAAATAAAGAAGATCAGAGCACCGCGGTAGCTGAATGGTTACAGCACCACATAACCACAACGTCCCTGATTCAACTCTGACTGGAGACCTTTGGTACATTTCATACCCCTCTCTCTCCCCCTTGTTTCCTCTCTACTTCTCCACCATCAGCTGTCAATTAAGGCAGAAATACCCCAAAACATATAAAAGAAGATGTAGAAGTTTAGAAGGAGGAGTCTCTCTGTTATTAGGTAGTCACGCCCCTCATAACTCTGTTCACAGTAGAATAATGGATGAAGCTACAGCTAATCTGAATTAGACTCCTCCTGTTTTCCTCTGTCAGATTATTGCTTTCAGCAGTAGCAGCTCATGCTATCAGACCTCAGCTCAGACTACAGAGAACTGTAATTATTAACACTGGTCTGAGGTAGGGATGCCCCCTGAAACCTGCTTCTGAACTGGAACCAGTATTAAACACTTAAAAACCTGAGGTATTTTTAAGCTCAGTTCTTTTATCAGTACTTGAAGAAAACAAAGAGTGAGATTATTGGATGGTAAAACCTGGTTTTGGGTTCTGCTTGTTTCCATGGAGATATTATTGAGTTCATATTGTGACACTGTTGTAAACATTGTTGTTGATGTCAGCAAACTCTGTATTTTTAACTCTAATATATAAATACATTATAGTCCTCTTGTGGATTCATGACTTTCATTAACTATAATTTTAATAGTATTGATAAAGAACCAGATCAATAAGAGGTATTGATAAGAGTAGTAGTATTGATAAAATCCTAATGAAACTGATCCCTAGTGTGAAGTCAGTACATCTGATCATGGTTCTGACACTGAGCTGACAGAGAGCAGCAAACTGCTCTGTTTACACTGTGTTCATACAAATGATTAAATACCATATACATACAGTATATTGTAACTGTAAACTGCTACTACTGCTGCTTTCTCTTGTTGTGTGAATATCCTTAAAGGTGCAGATTGTCTCAGTTTGAATCAATGAGCCTCCAGGAACAAGCTAACTTCTCTACCCTTTAGGATGCTGTCGTCCTGGATAAGTTTACAGTTCAGTCCAATGGAAACCACCAACTATCACTGTGACAGAGGAAGGAAAATATTACTGTCAGAGATGATGTCACTGATGGACTTACCTGAGCAGGTGAGCTCCACGATGGAGTAAGAGGAATCTGATGATGATACACAGTCCCTCACCTCAGATCCAGAATGAAGACAGTTAAAGCTGATCAACCATACAGATCTACGTGAGTCTAACTTTCTGCTTCTTGTTGCAACAGCAGAGCCACAGTCCAAATATCTGCATATTACATCTGCTTCCTTCAGGGTCCAGCCAGAGTAATCTACAGGTCTCCACTCTCCCCGTTTCACCTCCAGTGTACCTGCACAGCGACTGGCTCCTCCCACCAACCTGACAGGCTCTGAACAGAAACAAGAGAGTCATCAGTAAAAGAATAAAGTGAGTTTCATTAGAACAGAAACAAGAGAGTCATCAGTAAAAGAATAAAGTGAGTTTCATTAGAACAGAAATGAAGACAAATCAAAGCTGCAGCTCCTCTTCTACCTGGTGAGCAGGTGAGTCCAACAGCTTTACCAGGTGAGCAGGTTCTTCTAGCTGAGTCTGATCTTCTACAGTCCAGGAGAGCAGACTCATGGCCTCCACACTGGAACTCTTTGGTCCACATTGGAGCCTCCACTTCTCCATAGAGCGCCCCCTGGAGGACTGAAGGAGCCCCACAATCAAGCTCCCTACAGACCACCTCTGCATCCTGCTGGTCAAAGTCAGCTTCACACACTGAGGACCACGACTGCTCAGACTTCACCTCCAGTCTCCCTGAACACAGACTAGTCCCATCCACCAGCCTGACAGAGTCTGGAGAGAGAGAGGACCATCATTAGTTTGAGGAATATTTAACTGCAACATTCATATCAACTGATAAACAACAACTGATAAAGAGAGAGAGCACATTCATACCCTGACTCAAGTCTTTATCTACAGAAAGTAGTTCAAGATATTTGTATGATTTTAAAATGTCTTATTCAGGCACCATCTTGTGGTAGAATGTTTCTGTTTTCTACTGAATCTACTAAAATATAAATACATTAGAGTCCTGTTGTGGATTCATGACTTTCATTAACTATAATTTTAATATGGTAATACTTTTACTATAATGATGAAGAGCTGATAAGGAACCAGATCAATAAGTGGTATTGATGAGAGTAGTAGTATTGATGAAATCCTAATGAAACTGATCCCTAGTGTGAAGTCAGTACATCTGATCATGGTTCTGACACTGAGCTGACAGAGAGCAGCAAACTGCTCTGTTTACACTGTGTTCATACAAATGATTAAATACCATATACATACAGTATATTGTAACTGTAAACTGCTACTACTGCTGCTTTCTCTTGTAGTGTGAATATCCTTAAAGGTGCAGATTGTCTCAGTTTGAATCAATGAGCCTCCAGGAACAAGCTAACTTCTCTACCCTTTAGGATGCTGTGGTCCTGGATAAGTTTACAGTTCAGTCCAATGGAAACCACCAACTATCACTGTGACAGAGGAAGGAAAATATTACTGTCAGAGATGATGTCACTGATGGACTTACCTGAACAGGTGAGCTCCACCATGGAGGAAGAGGAACCTGATGATGATGATACACAGTCCCTCAGTTCAGATCCAGACTGAAGACAATTAAATCTGATCCTCCAAACAGATATACGTGAGGCTTTATTTCTGCTGCTTCTTGTTGCAACAACAGAACCACAGTCCAGATCTCTGCAGGAAAAAGCCGCTTCCTTCAGGGTCCAGCCAGAGTAATCTACTGGTCTCCACACTCCCCGTTTCACCTCCAGTGTACCTTCACAGCGACTGGCTCCTCCCACCAACCTGACAGGCTCTGAACAGAAACAAGAGAGTCATCAGTAAAAGAATAAAGTGAGTTTCATTAGAACAGAAACAAGAGAGTCATCAGTAAAAGAATAAAGTGAGTTTCATTAGAACAGAAACAAGAGAGTCATCAGTAAAAGAATAAAGTGAGTTTCATTAGAACAGAAATGAAGACAAATCAAAGCTGCAGCTCCTCTTCTACCTGGTGAGCAGGTGAGTCCAACAGCTTTACCAGGTGAGCAGGTTCTTCTAGCTGAGTCTGATCTTCTACAGTCCAGGAGAGCAGACTCATGGCCTCCACACTGGAACTCTTTGGTCCACATTGGAGCCTCCACTTCTCCATAGAGCGCCCCCTGGAGGACTGAAGGAGCCCCACAGTCAAGCTCCCTACAGACCACCTCTGCATCCTGCTGGTCAAAGTCAGCTTCACACACTGAGGACCACGACTGCTCAGACTTCACCTCCAGTCTGCCTGAACACAGACTAGTCCCATCCACCAGCCTGACAGAGTCTGGAGAGAGAGAGGACCATCATTAGTTTGGGAATATTTAACTGCAACATTCATACCAATAAAGCTTTTTCTGAATTTGAAAGTAACGACTGATAAAGAGAGAGAGCACATTCATACCCTGACTCAAGTCTTTATCTACAGAAAATATTTCAAGATATTTGTATGATTTTAAAATGTCTTATTCAGGCACCATCTTGTGGTAGAATGTTTCTGTTTTCTACTGAATCTACTAAAATATAAATACATCATAGTCCTGTTGTGGATTCATGACTTTCATTAACTATAATTTTAATATAATAATAATATTACTATAATGATAAAGAGCTGATAAGAGTATTGATGAATAACCAGATCAATAAGAGGTATTGATAAGAGTAGTAGTATTGATGAAATCCTAATGAAACTGAGTCCTAGTGTGAAGTCAGTACATCTGATCATGGTTCTGACACTGAGCTGACAGAGAGCAGCAAACTGCTCTGTTTACACTGTGTTCATACAAATGATTAAATACCATATACATACAGTATATTGTAACTGTAAACTGCTACTACTGCTGCTTTCTCTTGTAGTGTGAATATCCTTAAAGGTGCAGATTGTCTCAGTTTGAATCGATGAGCCTCCAGGAACAAGCTAACTTCTCTACCCTTTAGGATGCTGTGGTCCTGGATAAGTTTACAGTTCAGTCCAATGGAAACCACCAACTATCACTGTGACAGAGGAAGGAGAATATTACTGTCAGAGATGATGTCACTGATGGACTTACCTGAGCAGGTGAGCTCCACGATGAAGGAAGCGGAAGCTGGTGATACACAGTCCCTCAGTGCAGCGCCAGGATGAAGACAGTCAGGGCTGATCCACCATATAGATCTGTGTGTGTCTTCATTTCTGCTTCTTGTTGATACAGCAGAGCCACAGTCCAAATATCTACATATTACATCTGCTTCCTTCAGGGTCCAGCCAAAGTCAATCATTGGTCTCCACTCTCCATGTTTCACCTCCAGTGTACCTGCACAGCGACTGGCTCCTCCCACCAACCTGAACTCTGAACAGAATCAAGAGAGTCATCAGTAAAAGAATAAAGTGAGGTTCATTAGAACAGAAATGAAGACAAATCAAATCAAATCAAAGCTGCAGCTCCTCTTCTACCTGAGCAGGTGAGTCCAACAGCTTTACCAGGTGAGCAGGTTCTTCTAGCTGAGTCTGATCTTCTACAGTCCAGGAGAGCAGACTCATGGCCTCCACACTGGAACTCTTTGGTCCACATTGGAGCCTCCACTTCTCCATAGAGCGCCCCCTGGAGGACTGAAGGAGCCCCACAGCCAAGCTCCCTACAGACCACCTCTGCATCCTGCTGGTCAAAGTCAGCTTCACACACTGAGGACCACGACTGCTCAGACTTCACCTCCAGTCTGCCTGAACACAGACTAGTCCCATTCACCAGCCTGACAGAGTCTGGAGAGAGAGAGGACCATCATTAGTTTTGGGAATATTTAACTTTTTCTGAATTTTAATTTTCTGGAGTCCATTATAATTTTCTAGCTCTGGCCTGTTGGTTGTTGTTGGTTTTTAGCTGACCAGTGGATATAAAGACCTGGGTGAGCTACAACCTCTGCTACTAAACTCTGAACAAACTGAAGTTATTGTGCTTTGAGACACATGATCTAATGATATAACTACTCTGGATGGCATCACTCTGCCTCCAGCACCACTGTAAGGGACCTAGCAGTTATATTTGATCAGGATTTGTCCTTTACCTCTCATATAAAACACATTTTGCCTTTTTTCATCTACGTAATATTGTTCAAATCAGACACATCCTGTCTCTCTGAAAAACTAGTCCATGCATTTGTTACTACTAACTAAGCTAGCGTGCTACTTTGATAGCCTCGTCACCAGATCCAGGTCCATTTCTCAACTGGCCCAGATGGTTACTGCTGATGATCCTTCTGGTGTTAAATCTGCACTCAGAGTCCCTGAATGTCTGATTAATGAACTCCTTCAAAGGCAGGCAGTGTGCCTGTTCCACAATGGAACAATAAGTAGAGTTCATGTCCAGTACTTCCTGTAAACAATCCCATAATAATAATAATAATAATAATAATAATAATAATACATTTTATAGATACTATAGACACAGAAATTAGTCATGTGCAGCAGACAGTGATGACTGCTGCACATGTGGAGGTGGGGCACACCATCTGGTTGCAGCTTTCATCCTTGTCCATTAGGTCTGCTGCATATCATACACAAACCATTTCTGCCACCTTTGGTCCAAGGTCCCTGCTTTCATTCGGAGACAGTGAGTCAGTCTTTCCATCAAATATATCTCCTCAACAATATCCAGCCACTGCCCTGGACTTGGAGGGTCACTTTTAACCAGTTTCTTGTTATGGCCTTTTTACATGCCAAGATCAATATTTTGAAAAGATACAGGTCCGTCTTTTGAATAGTATCTTCTGGAGACAAACCCAGATACAGAGTCCGGGGGTCTCTGAGTATCCTGTTAGAAAAAATCTTTTCCAGAATCTGAACCACTCTGTCCCAGAACCCCTGCATGACCAAAAAACATGTGTGTGATCGGCACTCAGCTACCCACATTTCCTCCAACATTGCTGCTGTTCACCTATTTGTTTATTTTTGATGTGTGGTGTGATGAAAAACTCCCTCCATCTTTTAGAGCTGGTGGAGGTTTGTTGAGTTCTGCACATAGAATGCCAATCAGTCTCAGACAGTTTAATGTTCAACTGTCATTCCCATTTAGATTTCACATATAGTGAGTTCCTTCCATTTTGTTTTTGTTGACCTCTATACAACTTAGAAACAATCTGAACAGGCGTACATCTACAGTTATGTTCATAATAATAGCAGTGTGTTTAAAAAGGTGAGTAAACCTCAACATTCTTCAAATAAATTGTATTTTAATGAACAGAAATGCATTGGGGACACTGCACATTCTATTTCAAAGCTAGAAAATTGGAAAAAAGTAATTGAATTTGATAATATTTTACAGAAAGTCAAGAAATATAAAACAAAAAAATCGCAGTGTTGACTTTCTTTACAAAACTGAAAAGTGTACTGTATAAACTAAGAAAGGCTTGAAGATTCAACTTTCCTGAGAATCATAAACTAATATTTAGTTGCATAACCACGGTTTCTGATAACTGCTTCACATCTGTGGCACATGGAGTCGACCAACTTCTGGCACCGGTCAACAGGTATTGCAGCCCAGGACAATTGTACTACGTTCCACAATTCCTCTGCATTTCTTGGTTTTGCCTCATGAACAGCATTTTTCAGCCCACAAGTTTTCAATGGGATTAAGGTCCAGGGATTGTGCTGGCCATTCCATTACTTGAATTCTGTTTGTCTGGAACCATGATTTCGCTCGCTTGCTGGTGTGTTTGGGGTCATTGTCTTGTTGAAACACCCATTTCAAGGGCATTTCCTCTTCAGCATACGGCAACATGACTTCTTCCAGTATTCTGATGTACTCAAACTGATCCATGATCCCTGGTATGTGATAAATAGGACCAACACCATAGTACGAGAAATATCCCCATATCATGATGCTTGGACCACCATCCTTCACCGTCTTCACTGTGTACTGTGGCTTGAATTCAGTGTTTGCAGGATGTCTGACAAACTGTCTGTGGCCCTTAGACCCAAAAAGAACAATCTTACTCTCATCAGTCCACAAAATATTACGCCATTTCTGTTTAGGCCAGTCAATGTGTTCTTTGGCAAATTGTAACCACTTCAGCACGTCTTTTTTTTTAACAATGGGACTTTGCGGGGGCTTCTTGCTGGTAGCTTGGCTTCACATAGACGTCATCTGATTGTTACAGTACTCACAGTTATTATTATCAGGCTGTCCTAACAAGTCTCTAAAGACTCTCCAGCTGGTCCAGAATGCAGCTGCTCGTGTTCTGACAGAAACTAGAAAGAGAGATCATATTACTCCCATCTTGGCTTCACTGCATTGGCTTCCTGTAAAATTCAGAATAGAATTCAAAATCCTCCTCCTCACATTTAAAGCTCTTAATGGTCAGGCTCCATCATATCTTAAAGAACTGATAGTACCTTATGTACTGTACCTACTAGAACACTGCGCTCCCAGCATGCAGGTCTACTGGTGGTTCCTAGTATCTCTAAAAGTAGAACAGGAGCCTTCAGTTCTCAGGCTCCTCTCCTGTGGAACCATCTTCCAGATTTGGTCCGGGGGGCAGACACCCTCCCTACATTTAAGAGTAGGCTTAAAACTTTCCTTTTTCATAAAGCTTATAGTTAGGGCTCTTTGAGCTCTTAATTTATGCTGCCATAGGCTTAGATTGCCGGGGGACTCCCATGGTGCACTGGGCTCCTCTCTCCTCCTCCCTCTCTCTCTCTATCCATCCATCTATCCTCTCTCCTCCTCCCTCTCTCTCTCTATCCATCCATCTATATCCATTAACATTCATGTTCTATTAATGCATCAATAAGCTAAACTTCTTCCACAGAGTTGTCTGTGCTTTCTGGTCTCACAGGTAATCTGGGCCTGTAGACGTCCGGATGATAGATTCCAGTCCTGGACCTTCCAGCTTCATTGTTGATTTTCATTGTGCTTCTCTCCTCTATCCTTCCTTTCTCTCCTCTCAACCCCAACCGGTCGAGGCAGATGTTCTCCCACTCTGAGTCTGGTTCTGAGGGTTCTTCCTGTTAAAGGGAGTTTTTTCTCTCCACTGTCACCAAGTGCTGCTCATGTGGGAATGTTGGGTCTCTTTAAAGTTAAAACCTGAAGAGTTTGGTTTAGAACCTGCTCTATGTGGAAAGTGCCTTGAGATAACTTTGTTGTGATTTGGCGCTATACAAATAAAGATGATCACAGGCAATCTTAGATCTTCTTTGATCCTCCTGGAGCTGATCATTGGCTGAGCCTTTGCCATTTTGGTTATTCTCCGATCCATTCGAATAGTCGTTTTTCTTTTTCTTCCTCACCTTTCTGGTTTTGGCTGCCATTTTAAAGCGTTTGATATCATTTTAGCTGAACAGCCTATCATTTTCTGCACTTCTTTATAGGTTCTCCCCTCTTTTATTAATTTCTTAATCAAAGAACACTCTTCTTCTGAACAGTGTCTTGAACGACCCATTTTACTCTGTTTTTCAAGGACAAATGCACAGCCAGCATATGCAGCATCAGTTGCCTTGATCCTTAAATAAGGGCCACCTGTTTAACACCTTTTTTTCACATAATCAATGACCTCACTAATTGAACTCAGCACTGCTATTTTTTTGAACACGCCCCTTTCAGTAAATGATTCAGTTTCACAGAATCAGCAGCATGCACGTCATGCCTGTTGGGTCTGGTGGTTTTCTATACCTTTACTAAACCTTCTAGAAACTTACTTGCAGTGTAGAAGTTGAAATTCTAACAAAAACAGTGATTTATCTTGCTAGTGATGTGGGACTGCTATTATTTTGAACACAATTGTATATGCATTAGTGAATACTTCAATCACTTTGTTTTCTTCTGTAGAAACTCCTCTTTTGATTTCTGTCTCATAGAAATGTCTTAGCTGTAAATATCTAAACAGGTCACCATTATCCAAACCAAATTCTCTTTTGAGTTTTTCAAAAGTTTTGAAAGTTTTTCCCTCTAGGAGTGTACACATCGCTGTAATCCCCTTTTCTCTCCACCTTGCAAATGTGATGTCAGTCACAGCGGGACTAAACAGAGATGTTTGTGAAGGCCAAATTAAAAGTTTACTGTTTCCTTCTAGTTTATACTTTTTAACTCATACCAATTTTTAAAAGCATTCTCCAAGATTAGATTTTCTCCCTTGTGATCTGTGTGTTGTTTCCCACCTAATCTGGTTTGAGGTGGAGAATCAACCAAGTTCAGTTCAATGTGCTTCCACCTAGCTTGGTACTCGGGAGAGCACCAATAGACAAAATATCTCATCTGGGCAGCATAATAGTATTCCTTTAGGTTTGGTACTGCAAGGCCGCCATGTTCTTTGTCAATTTTAAGTGTTTTAAATCTTACCCTTGGTCTTGCTCCAGCCCAGATAAACCTTGATAACTGTTTGTCCCACATTAAAAACTATGAGTCTGGGATTCTGACAGGTAAAGATAAAAAGAGGTACAGTAACCTTGGCAACAGGTTCATTTTCACTGCCTCGATTCTTGAACTAAAGTCTAACCCTAGTGTGGACCATTTTTTAATGTCTTCCTGTATCTTGTCATTTATTATTTTGTAGTTTATTTTGTAATTATCACGTTTCTGACTAATTAACACACCCAAGTATTTTATTGATGTTGCTTCCCACTTCACTTTATATTTCCGCCTTATATCTTTACTTGGTGTGTAATTAAAAGAGAGAATTTGAGTCTTAGCTATGTTCAATTTATAACCAGACTTTTGACCATACTTATCTAGAATCACCATGAGTTTAGGGAGTGTTGAATCAGGACTACATTCTCTGTTTTTACCTGATTGGTGATCATCTTCAGTCTGGAGTCCTGGAGAGAAAATCACACAATTAATATTTATATTGGTGCAGAGCTGTGAACTGAACAAACACTGTGAGGCTTTCCAGCAGCTCAGAGCTCATCTCAGTGAAAACACTCATTATTGAACTCACTCAGGAGTCATTTGACCAGTTTACCACTGACCTGCAAACTGGACCTCAATATGACTTTTACATCTGTTTTACCAAATATGCCACAGACTGTTATAATGTATATGTGAAAGTAACATGTTCAGTTTTCAGTAACTAGAAGACGGAGCTAAAAACCAAGTCAGACTAAAGTGTTTGCTCTCCGGTTTAGAAACCTGGAGACTCTGGAAGACAGAGGCAGTCAGCTAGACATCTAAAGTAATCATGTTCTCAAACCTTATTTTTTAAAGTTAAATACAAGAATGCAATAAAATGTGAATTCAAATATCACAAATGCTTCATGGACAGTCACAAATAGAGTCAATATAACATGAACTATAAAGTTTATTTTCCCTGAACAAAGAAAGCAGAAACATGTTTTTGTAGATATTTCATGTTTCATTCCTGCAGATTGTGTAAATGTAGACTGCAGGATGAGGCACTCTGTTATTTAGAGGTAAAAAATAATCCTCAAATAAAGACAAAAAACTGAAGGAAAAACAAACGTCTCTCTTTGTCTGATCAGTCTGAGACTTTAAAACCTTTTTTCTCGACCTCACTGATTCTACTTTCTGCTTTTTCTTAGAAGATCATCAGATGAGATGAACACATGAACACAAGCTCAACAGACGCTTCATTAAAACTTTTTTCTTCTAAATGACCAGAAACAGTGGTCCACTGTTGGTAACATAGGAGTGAATGTGTGTGTGTGTGTGTGTGTGTATGTGTGAGTGTGTGTGTCATTTAGTAAATGTCAGATTGTGAGCATTGAGCAGCTCCTCCTCTTCCAGTCTGTACAGAAGAACAGAAGCTAACTGATTTTAATGCAGGTTCAGATAAAAACTGGAGAAACAAGCAGTTTGCTGAAGTTTGTCACAAAAGATGTGATGAGCAGGAGGAAGATCATTCAGCTCCAGTTTCAGGCCTCGAGGGTTTTAGACCCTTTGAGTTTGTTCTCTTGGTTTCCAGTGTTGTACTTCTGTTCTTCAGTCCTTTAGCTCGTTTGGTTTGACTTATTTATGTTGTGTTGTTTGTTGTGTGTGTTCCTGCTCTCCTTCCAGCCCATTGCCCCTCCACACCTGTCCTGTATCAGTCCTCACTGTCCTCCCAGTCTGTCCTTGTCTGCTCACCTGTTCCTCATCCACCTGTTAGTTCAGTATTTAAGTCTTGGTTTTCAGTTCAGTCCTTGTTGGATCCTTTGTGAAGTTTTCTCTGTTCAGCCTACTTTTGGTTTTATCTGCATGTTCCAGGAATAAAGACGTTTTCCTGCAGCCTGCTTTCACTGAGAGTTTTCTACATGTGGATCCATCTGCTCCTCTCTGACTCCAAGTAATAAAGACAAGTACGCGGCTGTTACAGCAGCAGCAAGCCGAAGTGTTGAGAGGGATTTTCTGTCTCATGAAGGATTCATCGTGTCATGTGCATCTGAACTGTTGTAAACACCTAAACCTCAGGAAAGACACCTGGTAGTGTGGAGTATAATCTTCATGATGGCTATTAACATTGTGTGAGATTGTTTTGATATAGAGGTACTTGTTGACTGTTAGTTGCTAAGGATAACCAAAACCAATGAAAATGTGTGATTCGGCCTTTAGTGAGTGTAAAAGCATGAAAACTACAATATATGTGTTTTAATATGATATGCATGACTTTCATTTTCTTTATTATAATCATTATAACCACTATTATTGAAAACGAATGCAGTTGAAATAAGGTAACGGGTCAGGGTGACCTTGACATGACTTGCGCCAAGATCTGCTGAGCCAGCAGCAGCTGTGTAGGAAAAAAACAAAACTTAAGGCCTTATAAGGCCGATGCACCTGCAGTGAGGGCATCTCAAGATTTGGTGCCAAGGGGTAAGATCATGTTTTGGAAGAAAGCTGATTGGTTAAATGTACACCAAACGAGGGGGGGGGGTGTAACTTCTGGCAAGAGTTGGCAATATTGACAGTATAAAAATGACTCCCCAAACCATCTTGGGGTAGCTTATGTGTGTGCAGCTTATGTGTGTGCGCAGCGTTTGTTTGTGTATGTGTCGCTTGTGTATGTATTACGTTTGTCAACTTTGTGATTCTGAGTTTTGCTGTCGCCAAATAAAACTCTAACTGCATTCAGCTGGACGACTCCTGGTGATACCTGATTTGATTTGATTCAATCTGACTTGATTTTTGAACTTCAACATTTTTTGAACAAAGAGACAATTTATTTAATATATATATTCAACAGTAGTAAAACTGACTGTTTCTGATCTGGTAGGAGTTCAGCAAAGGTTATCATATTCCTTGGTTGTTTCTGTACTCTATTACTTTGTTACTTGTCTTATTCAAATGTCCACTAGGAGTTACAGTATAAAAGCTGAAACTGTTTGTTGCTTAGCAGGACGACTGTGTGTCCTTCTCCATGCTGGCATGAACTGAGTAAAGACAAAGATTCATCACTCCATCATCTGTACTTCCTCAGAAAAGTGTGATGACACAGTCTGAAGTCTTTGTCCTGCTCTCCTTTTTGGGGGGCCTTTTTGCCTTTAATGTACAGGTAAGTGGAGAGAGACAGGAGGCAGAGAGGGGGAAATGACATGCAGGATAGGACCGCTCGGTGCAGGATTCAAACTGGTGTCGCCCGCAGCGAGGACTGTAGCCTCAACACATGAGGCGGGTGCTCCTCCCACTGAGCTATGCTCAACCCCTGTCCTGCTCTCCTTTCAAAGAGAACTGACTGACAATAATTAAACTCTTTCACTTTACACAAATTTCTGCACAAGCTATCTTGCTGTCATTATCAGGAGAAGCAAAATGATCATTTTAAACTGTTGTTGTCTATTTCAGTTTATTGTGTGTAGGTTTTTTTGGGGTGTACAGTTGTATTGTGTGTGTGTGGTTTACATACAGTATGTATCATAGTCATAGCAGCCTGTAACAGTGATCTATGTGAAGTGCCACTACGGTACTAGACTGCACGTTTGATTAGTGTTTGATTAGTGTTCGTTTTGTGGTGATCTACTAAGAATAACTGTGTAAATGTCAAATACAGACAGCAGTATTTAAATCAGGGTTTTGTGTCTTAATGTAAAGTTTGGACGAGCAGAAATGTGATCACATGGAATTAGAGGTTCTAGTGGAAGAGGTTAACAAACATGATGAGTTGCAGCAGAAAGTTTTAGTTACAAAAAAATATTAACACGGGTAGAAGAAAACAGAGATGATTGGCTGAAGCAGCTCATGGTTCTGACACTGAGCTGACAGAGAGCAGCAAACTGCTCTGTTTACACAGTGTTCATACAAACGATTAAATACCATATACATACAGTATATTGTAACTGTAAACTGCTACTACTGCTGCTTTCTCTTGTAGGGTGAATATCCTTAAAGATGCAGATTGTCTCAGTTTGAATCAATGAGCCTCCAGGAACAAGCTAACTTCTCTACCCTTTAGGATGCTGTCGTCCTGGATAAGTTTACAGTTCAGTCCAATGGAAACCACCAACTATCAATGTGACAGAGGAAGGAGAATATTACTGTCAGAGATGATGTCACTGATGGACTTACCTGAGCAGGTGAGCTCCAGGATGGAGGAAGAGTAATCTGATGATACACAGTCCCTCAGTGAGGATCCAAAAACAATACAGTGAGTACTGATCCTCCATACAGATCTGTCTGAGGCTTCATTTCTGCTTCTTGTTGAAACAGCAGAGCCGCAGTCCAAATATCTACAGATGAAATCTGCTTCATTCAGGCTCCAGTCAGAGTAACTGTATGATTCTTCCTCTGGGGTAAATGTCTGTTCCTCTTGACTCACTTGTCTCCACTCTCCCTGTTTCACCTCCAGTGTACCTGCACAGCGACTGGCTCCTCCCACCAACCTGACAGTCTCTGAACAGAGACAATAGAGTCATCAGTAAAAGAATAAAGTGAGTTTCATTAGAACAGAAATGAAGACAAATCAAAGTTCAATCACCTGGTGAGCAGGTGAGTCCAACAGCTTTACCAGGTGAGCAGGTTCTTCTAGCTGAGTCTGATCTTCTACAGTCCAGGAGAGCAGACTCATGGCCTCCACACTGGAACTCTTTGGTCCACATTGGAGCCTCCACTTCTCCATAGAGCGCCCCCTGCAGGACTGAAGGAGCCCCACAGCCAAACTCCCTACAGACCACCTCTGCATCCTGCTGGTCAAAGTCAGCTTCACACACTGAGGACCACGACTGCTCAGACTTCACCTCCAGTCTGCCTGAACACAGACTAGTCCCATCCACCAGCCTGACAGAGTCTGGAGAGAGAGAGGACTATCATTAGTTTTGGGAATATTTAACTGCAACATTCATAACAATAAAGCTTTTTCTGAATTTGAAAGTAACAACTGATAAAGAGAGAGAGAGCACATTCATACCCTGACTCAAGTCTTTATCTACAGGAAATAGTTCATGTTATCTGTATGATTTTAAAATGTCTTATTCAGGCACCATCTTGTGGTAGAATGTTTCTGTTTTCTACTGAATCTTTATTTTAGCAGGAAAACCTCATTAAGATTAAACTTGTCTTTTGCAGGAGTGTCCTGGCCAAGACAGGCAGCAACAGAAAGTTTCAGACAAACAACGTAAAAACCAGTAATACAGACAGACCTCTGTAACATGAAGAATGACACTGTGGTGGACAGCAATGCATGATATCAGAAAATAAAGAAGATCAGAGCACCGTGGTAGCTGAATGGTTACAGCACCACATAACCACAACGTCCCTGATTCAATTCTGACTGGAGACCTTTGGTACATTTCATGGTCCGAGGTAGGGATGCCCCCTGAAACCTGCTTCTGAACTGGAACCAGTATTAAACACTTAAAAACCTGAGGTATTTTTAAGCTCAGTTCTTTTATCAGTACTTGAAGAAAACAAGGAGTGAGATTACTGGATGGTAAAACCTGGTTTTGGGTTCTGCTTGTTTCCATGGAGATATTATTGAGTTCATATTGTGACACTGTTGTAAACATTGTTGTTGATGTCAGCAAACTCTGTATTTTTAACTCTAAAATATGAATATATTATAGTCCTGTTGTGGATTCATGACTTTCATTCATCATAATTTTACTATAATGATACAGAACCAGATCAATAAGTGGTATTGATAAGAGTAGTAGTATTGATAAAATCCTAATGAAACGGATCCCTAGTGTGAAGTCAGTACATCTGATCATGGTTCTGACACTGAGCTGACAGAGAGCAGCAAACTGCTCTGTTTACACTGTGTTCATACAAATGATTAAACACCATATACATACAGCATATTGTAACTGTAAACTGCTACTACTGCTGCTTTCTCTTGTAGTGTGAATATCCTTAAAGGTGCAGATTGTCTCAGTTTGAATCAATGAGCCTCCAGGAACAAGCTAACTTCTCTACCCTTTAGGATGCTGTGGTCCTGGATAAGTTTACAGTTCAGTCCAATGGAAACCACCAACTATCACTGTGACAGAGGAAGGAGAATATTACTGTCAGAGATGATGTCACTGATGGACTTACCTGAGCAGGTGAGCTCCACGATGGAGGAAGAAGAATCTGATGATACACAGTCCTTCAGTGCAGATCCAGAATGAAGACAGTAAGATGTGACCCTCCATACGGATCTGCGTGAGGCTTCATTTCTGCTTCTTGTTGAAACAGCAGAGCCACAGTCCAAATATCTACATATGATAGCTGCTTCCTTCAGAGTCCAGACAGAGTTACTCCTAACTTGTCTCCACTCTCCCTGTTTCGCCTCCAATGTACCTGCACAGCGACTGGCTCCTCCCACCAACCTGACAGGCTCTGAGCAGAAACAAGAGAGTCATCAGTAAAAGAATAAAGTGAGTTTCATTAGAACAGAAACAAGAGAGTCATCAGTAAAAGAATAAAGTGAGTTTCATTAGAACAGAAATGAAGACAAATCAAAGCTGCAGCTCCTCTTCTACCTGAGCAGGTGAGTCCAACAGCTTTACCAGGTGAGCAGGTTCTTCTAGCTGAGTCTGATCTTCTACAGTCCAGGAGAGCAGACTCATGGCCTCCACACTGGAACTCTTTGGTCCACATTGGAGCCTCCACTTCTCCATAAAGCGCCCCCTGGAGGACTGAAGGAGCCCCACAGCCAAGCTCCCTACAGACCACCTCTGCATCCTGCTGGTCAAAGTCAGTTTCACACACTGAGGACCACGACTGCTCAGACTTCACCTCCAGTCTGCCTGAACACAGACTAGTCCCATTCACCAGCCTGACAGAGTCTGGAGAGAGAGAGGACCATCATTAGTTTTGGGAATATTTAACTGCAACATTCATACCAATAAAGCTTTTTCTGAATTTGAAAGTAACAACTGATGAAGAGAGAGAGCACATTCATACCCTGACTCAAGTCTTTATCTACAGAAAATAGTTCAAGATATTTGTATGATTTTAAAATGTCTTATTCAGGCACCATCTTGTGGTAGAAGGTTTCTGTTTTCTACTGAATCTTTATTTTAGCAGGAAAACCTCATTAAGATTAAACTTGTCTTTTGCAGGAGTGTCCTGGCCAAGACAGGCAGCAACAGAAAGTTTCAGACAAACAACATAAAAACCAGTAATACAGACAGACCTCTGTAACATGGAGAATGACACTGTGGTGGACAGCAATGCATGATATCAGAAAATAAGGAAGATCAGAGCACCGTGGTAGCTGAATGGTTACAGCACCACATAACCACAACGTCCCTGATTCAACTCTGACTGGAGACCTTTGGTACATTTCATACCCCTCTCTCCCCCCTTGTTTCCTGTCTACTTCTCCACCATCAGCTGCCAATTAAGGCACAAATACCCCAAAACATATAAAAGAAGATGTAGAAGTTTAAAAGAAGGAGTCTCTCTGTTATTAGGTAGTCACGCCCCTCATAACTCTGTTCTCAGTAGAATAATGGATGAAGCTACAGCTAATCTGAATTAGACTCCTCCTGTTTTCCTCTGTCAGATTATTGCTTTCAGCAGTAGCAGCTCATGCTATCAGACCTCAGCTCAGACTACAGAGAACTGTAATTATTAACACTGGTCTGAGGTAGGGATGCCCCCTGAAACCTGCTTCTGAACTGGAACCAGTATTAAACACTTAAAAACCTGAGGTATTTTTAAGCTCAGTTCTTTTATCAGTACTTGAAGAAAACAAGGAGTGAGATTATTGGATGGTAAAACCTGGTTTTGGGTTTTGCTTGTTTCCATGGAGATATTATTGAGTTCATATTGTGACACTGTTGTAAACATTGTTGTTGATGTCAGCAAACTCTGTATTTTTAACTCTAAAATATAACTACATTATAGTCCTGTTGTGGATTCATGACTTTCATTAACTATCATTTTAATATAGTAATAATTTTACTATAATGATAAAGAGCTGATAAGAGTATTGATGAAGAACCAGATCAATAAGTGTTATTGATAAGAGTAGTAGTATTGATAAAATCCTAATGAAACTGATCCCTAGTGTGAAGTCAGTACATCTGATCATGGTTCTGACACTGAGCTGACAGAGAGCAGCAAACTGCTCTGTTTACACTGTGTTCACACAAATGATTAAATACCATATACATACAGTATATTGTAACTGTAAACTGCTACTACTGCTGCTTTCTCTTGTAGTGTGAATATCCTTAAAGGTGCAGATTGTCTCAGTTTGAATCAATGAGCCTCCAGGAACAAGCTAACTTCTCTACCCTTTAGGATGCTGTCGTCCTGGATAAGTTTACAGTTCAGTCCAATGGAAACCACCAACTATCACTGTGACAGAGGAAGGAAAACATTACTGTCAGAGATGATGTCACTGATGGACTTACCTGAGCAGGTGAGCTCCACGATGGAGGAAGAGGAACCTGATTCTACACACTCCCTCAGTGCAGATCCAGACTGAAGACAGTAAGAGTTGATCCTCCATACAGATCTGGGTGAGTCTTCATTTCTGATTCTTGTTGAAACAGCAGAGCCACAGTCCAAATATCTACATATTATAGCTGCAACCTTCAGGGTCCAGTCAGAGTAACTCACTGTTCTCCACTCTCCCTGTTTCAGCTCCAGTGTACCTGCACAGCGACTGGCTCCTCCCACCAACCTGACAGGCTCTGAACAGAAACAAGAGGGTCATCAGTAAAAGAATAAAGTGAGTTTCATTAGAACAGAAATGAAGACAAATCAAAGCTGCAGCTCCTCTTCTACCTGAGCAGGTGAGTCCAACAGCTTTACCAGGTGAGCAGGTTCTTCTAGCTGAGTCTGATCTTCTACAGTCCAGGAGAGCAGACTCATGGCCTCCACACTGGAACTCTTTGGTCCACATTGGAGCCTCCACTTGTCCATAGAGCGCCCCCTGGAGGACTGAAGGAGCCCCACAGCCAAGCTCCCTACAGACCACCTCTGCATCCTGCTGGTCAAAGTCAGCTTCACACACTGAGGACCACGACTGCTCAGACTTCACCTCCAGTCTGCCTGAACACAGACTAGTCCCATTCACCAGCCTGACAGAGTCTGGAGAGAGAGAGGACCATCATTAGTTTGGGGAATATTTAACTGCAACATTCATACCAATAAAGCTTTTTCTGAATTTGAAAGTAACAACTAATAAAGAGAGAGAGCACATTCATACCCTGACTCAAGTCTTTATCTACAGGAAATGTGTTATGTTATTTGTAAGATTTTAAAATGTCTTATTCAGGCACCACCTTGTGGTAGAATGTTTCTGTTTTCTACTGAATCTTTATTTTAGCAGGAAAACCTCATTAAGATTAAACTTGTCTTCTGCAGGAGTGTCCTGGCCAAGACAGGCAGCAACAGAAAGTTTCAGACAAACAACATAAAAACCAGTAATACAGACAGACCTCTGTAACATGAAGAATGACACTGTGGTGGACAGCAATGCATGATATCAGAAAATAAAGAAGATCAGAGCACCGTGGTAGCTGAATGGTTACAGCACCACATAACCACAACGTCCATGATTCAACTCTGACTGGAGACCTTTGGTACATTTCATACCCCTCTCTCTCCCCCTTGTTTCCTGTCTATTTCTCCACCATCAGCTGCCAATTAAGGCAGAAATACCCCAAAACATATAAAAGAAGATGTAGAAGTTTAGAAGGAGGAGTCTCTCTGTTATTAGGTAGTCACGCCCCTCATAACTCTGTTCACAGTAGAATAATGGATGAAGCTACAGCTAATCTGAATTAGACTCCTCCTGTTTTCCTCTGTCAGATTATTGCTTTCAGCAGTAGCAGCTCATGCTATCAGACCTCAGCTCAGACTACAGAGAACTGTAATTATTAACACTGGTCTGAGGTAGGGATGCCCCCTGAAACCTGCTTCTGAACTGGAACCAGTATTAAACACTTAAAAACCTGAGGTATGTTTAAGCTCAGTTCTTTTATCAGTACTTGAAGAAAACAAGGAGTGAGATTATTGGATGGTAAAACGTGGTTTTGGGTTCTGCTTGTTTCCATGGAGATATTATTGAGTTCATATTGTGACACTGTTGTAAACATTGTTGTTGATGTCAGCAAACTCTGTATTTTTAACTCTAAAATATAAATACATTATAGTCCTGCTGTGGATTCATGACTTTTATTAACTATCATTTTAATATAGTAATAATTTTACTATAATATAAAGAGCTGATAAGGGTATTGATGAAGAACCAGATCAATAAGTGGTATTGATAAGAGTAGTAGTATTGATAAAATCCTAATGAAACTGATCCCTAGTGTGAAGTCAGTACATCTGATCATGGTTCTGACACTGAGCTGACAGAGAGCAGCAAACTGCTCTGTTTACACTGTGTTCATACAAATGATTAAATACCATATACATACAGTATATTGTAACTGTAAACTGCTACTACTGCTGCTTTCTCTTGTAGTGTGAATATCCTTAAAGGTGCAGATTGTCTCAGTTTGAATCAATGAGCCTCCAGGAACAAGCTAACTTCTCTACCCTTTAGGATGCTGTCGTCCTGGATAAGTTTACAGTTCAGTCCAATGGAAACCACCAACTATCACTGTGACAGAGGAAGGAAAATATTACTGTCAGAGATGATGTCACTGATGGACTTACCTGAGCAGGTGAGCTCCACGATGGAGGAAGAGTAATATGATGATACACAGTACCTCAGTGCAAATCCAGTCCGAAAACAGTTAGATCTGATCCTCCATACGGATCTTTCTGAGGCTTCATTTCTGCTTCTTCTTGAAACAGCAGAGCCACAGTCCAAATATCTACATATTTCATCTGCAACCTTCAGGGTCCAGTCAGAGTAACTCACTGTTCTCCACTCTCCCTGATTCAGCTCCAGTGTACCTTCACAGCGACTGGCTCCTCCCACCAACCTGAAAGCCTCTGGAGAGAGAGGACCATCATTAGTTTTGGGAATATTTAACTGCAACTTGATTTTTTGGAGTCCATTATAATTTCTTAGGTCTCTGCAGTGTTCTTACTGACTCCTGTTGAGTCTGTCTTTCCTCTAGCTCTGGCCTGTTGGTTGTTGTTGGTTTTTAGCTGACCAGTGGACCTAAAGGCCTGGATGAGCTGCAACCTCCTGCTACTAAACTCTGAAAAAACTGAAGTTATTGTGCTTAGAGACACATGATCTAATGATATAACTACTCTGGATGGCATCACTCTGCCTCCAGCAGCACTGTAAGGAACCTAGCAGTTATATTTGATCAGGATTTGTCCTTTACCTCTCATATAAAACACATTTTGCCTTTTTTCATCTACGTAATATTGTTAAAATCAGACACATCCTGTCTCTCTGAAAAACTAGTCCATGCATTTTTTACTACTAGCTAAGCTAGCCTGCTACTTTGATAGCCTCGTCACCAGATCCAGGTCCATTTCTCAACTGGCCCAGATGGTTACTGCTGATGATCCTTCTGGTGTTAAATCTGCACTCAGAGTCCCTGAATGTCTGATTAATGAACTCCTTCAAAGGCAGGCAGTGTGCCTGTTCCACAATGGAACAATAAGTAGAGTTCATGTCCAGTACTTCCTGTAAACAATCCCATAATAATAATAATAATAATAATAATAATTACATTTTATAGATACTATAGACACAGACATTAGCCGTGTGCAGCAGACAGTGATGACATAAAACTGTGATGACTGTACCAAATCTGGATTTTCACTTTCCAATGCTAACATTAGCATATTGTATGAGTTGTTAGTTTTGAGGGTATTTGGTCATAAACCCAAATAGATTGAGTGTCCACCACTGATGGAGGTGTGAGTAACGTCCTCCAGCTCCTCCTGGAGGATCAGAGGTGTTCCCAGACCACATGAGATACAGTCTCTGTTTTTACCTGGTTGGTGATCATCTTCAGCCTGGAGTCCTGGAGAGAAAATCACACAATTAATATTTATATTGGTGCAGAGCTGTGAACTGAACAAACACTGTGAGGCTTTCCAGCAGCTCAGAGCTCATCTCAGTGAAAACACTCATTATTGAACTCACTCAGGAGTCATTTGACCAGTTTACCACTGACCTGCAAACTGGACCTCAATATGACTTTTACATCTTTTACGCCACAGACTGTTATAATGTATATGTGAAAGTAACATGTTCAGTCTGAGACTTTAAAAGCTTTTTTCCTCGACCTCACTGCTTCTACTTTCTGCTTCTTCTTTGAAGATCATCAGATGAGATGAACATGAGCTCAACTCTTCATACAGAGTTAAAGGAAACTTCATTAAAACTTTTTTCTTCTAAATGAGCAGAAACTGTGGTCCTCTGTTGGTAACATAGGAGTGTGTGTGTGTGGACCCATCCAATCAGAAGGCTCATTTTTTTACTGGATCATACAGTGAATAGCAGTTCTTGTTTCTTGCTTGTTGTTTATGAAATGATGATAATAATACATTTTTTATTTAAAGGCGTACAGAAAAAAATAAAGACAATATAAAAGTGACAGAGCAATTGGCATCAGATGGAATGGGCAGTTTTAAACAGATGAGTTTTGAGTTGTGATTTGAAAAGGGGGAATGAATCGATGTTGGGGTGGTAATGAATTCCAGAGCGGCTGAATGCTCTGCTCCCCATAGTGGTGAGACGGGTGGAGGGGACAGACAGGTGTATGGAGTAAGAGGATCTGAGGGAGCGGGAGGGAACATGGAGAAGATCGGACAGATATGGGGGGGCGAGGTTGTGGATGGCCTTGAATGTTAACAGAAGAACTTTGAATTGAATACAGAACTGAGCCGGGAGCCAGTGGAGCTGTTGGAGTGCTGAGTGATGATACGAGAAGCTGAGTTCTGGACCAGTTGAAGTTTATGGAGGGATTTGTGAGGGAGGCCAAAGAGGAGAGAGTTGATCAGTGAGAAGTTTTGAGTAAATGTCAGATTGTGAGCAGTGAGCAGCTCCTCCTCTTCCAGTCTGTACAGAAGAACAGAAGCTAACTGATTTTAATGCAGGTTCAGATAAAAACTGGAGAAACAAGCAGTTTGCTGAAGTTTGTCACAAAAGATGTGATGAGCAGGAGGAAGATCATTCAGCTCCAGTTTCAGGCCTCGTGGGTTTTAGACCCTTTGAGTTTGTTCTCTTGGTTTCCAGTGTTGTACTTCTGTTCTTCAGTCCTTTAGCTCATTTGGTTTGACTTATTTATATTTGGGTTGTTTGTTGTGTGTGTTCCTGCTCTCCTTCCAGCCCATTCCCCCTACACACCTGTCCTGTATCAGTCCTCACTGTCCTCCCAGTCTGTCCTTGTCTGCTCACCTGTTCCTCATCCACCTGTTAGTTCAGTATTTAAGTCTTGGTTTTCAGTTCAGTCCTTGTTGGATCGTTTGTCAGGTCTTCTCTGCTCAGCCTACTTTTGGTTTTATCTCCATGTTCCAGGAATAAAGACGTTTTCCTGCAGTCTGCTTTCACTGAGAGTTTTCTACATGTGGATCCATCTGCTCCTCTCTGACTCCAAGTAATAAAGTACGCGGCCGTTACAGCAGCAGCAAGCCGAACTGTTGAGAGGGATTTTCTGTCTCATGAAGGATTCATTGTGTCCTGTGTGTCTGAACTGTTGTAAACACCTAAACCTCAGGAAAGACATCTGGTAGTAACACTGACTGTCTCTGATCTAGTAGGAGTTCAGCAAAGGTTATCATATTCCTTTTTTTCTGTACTCTATTACTTTGTTTCTTGTCTTATTCAAATGTCCACTAGGAGTTACAGTATAAAAGCTGAAACTGTTTGTTGCTTGGCAGAACTGTGTGTCCTTCTCCATGCTGGCATGAACTGAGTAAAGACAAAGATTCATCACTCTGTCGTCTGTACTTCTTCAGAAACGTGTGATGACACAGACTGAAGTCTTTGTCCTGCTCTCCTTTTTTTGGGGGGCCTTTTTGCCTTTAATGTACAGGTAAGTGGAGAGAGACAGGAAACTGGAGGCAGAGAGGGGGGAATGACATGCAGGATAAAAGTGATTGATAAAAAAAAAAGTGACTGATAAAAGTTTTTAAAAGTTTTTATTATTAAAAGGAGAAAATGCATATTCGGCTTGTTTTACTCTGTTAGAGGAAGATATTTCACTACTTTTTACTCATACAGATTGTTCCTTCAGTGAGCTTTTGACTTAAATTCAGTATTTTTACAAAGAGATTTTGTAAAAATACACATCCATCATTAAAGCAGAGTCCTACCTGAGCTGCACAGCTTAAAGGCTCAGACTTTGTTTAAACCTGCATCAGCCAATCTGTCTTCTGCTACACTCAGAGTTTTGGTCTGTGGTCTCTTACGTGTTGCCTGAAGTGACTTCTTATATTTTATTATATGTAATATATAATTTAATTTAAATAGAATAAAAATGATAAAACATTTGCTTTACACTATGTATCATAGTCATAGCATCCAGCCGCGGGCTGTCTGACGGACTGATGGTCAAGTGATCTCTGTAAAGTGTCACTTTGGGCCTGATTTACTAAAATCCCAAATAAAGATTATTAAATAGCATGTTTACGTTTGGTTAGCGATCTACTAAGAATAACTGTGCAAATAACAACAGGTACCGCAGTATTTAAATGAGGGTTTATGTCTTAATGTTGAGTTTGGATGAGCAGAAAGCTGCAAGCACAAGATGAAATGTGATCCCATGGAATTAGAGGCAACATATTTAAAGTGACGCTCAGACACAAGTTTCACAATTAACCCAAAAGCTTCTTTAAATCAACAGAGAACCCCAAAACAAAGGGTCAACTAAAAGAGGATGGAGATCCCCGCCGAAATAAACAAAAGAAGGGGAAATCACTGTGCCAGCCACGCAGTGGGCCGTCACACCCAGCTATTGCCCCCAAAATATCAAAACGTTTTTTAAAAAAGGAAAACAATCAAATCCTAAATGAACAAAAGAAAACTGGACTATTAGCAATCTCAATCCCAAACTAAAGTAACAAACTAACAAAACCAAACCCCAGTACTGAAAAAATGCAGAGGGAAGAAAAACAACGAGGGGAAAGGAAGAAAAATGTCCGCCAATAGATGTGAGCTGGGACATAGCCGGAGAGCGAGTGAGGATTACTCTCAATCCTCCTCAAATGCTCTCACCACATGATTACAAAACCACTGCTAGATGTGTCTTCCTAAATAAAAACAAACAGGTAGAGAAAGAGAGAGGTGGAAGAGTGGAACACCAGCCAGGCACAGCACTGTCCCTACTGGGCCACACGTAACACTCTGAGACTGTAAATAGCAGGAGTTCACGGATGTTATTTACACAAAGTTACTAGCACCTTGGATATTGTCCCGTTCTCATTAATGATTTACACATTAAAAGTTTGCAGAAACAAAGACCAGCACATAAGTCTCTGGTTAGAAATCTGCATCTGATTAATAAACACCAGAGGGTTAGGGTCGGTATACACGACGGTATGCAAACCAGCAGAGCCAACATACACCTCAAAATGATTAAGGGCCAAGAAGAGGGCAAGAGCCTCCTTCTCAGTGGTGGAACATAACTGTTGATGGCAGTACATTTTCCTGGAGAAATACGAAACAGGATGCTCCAGCTGATCATCTCCTTACTGAAGAAGGACAGCACCTGCTCCTGCATCACTCGCATGGACAGAAACGGCCAATCAGACTCTGGTGCAGCCAGTATAAGAGCATTAGTCAGCAAAGCCTTCACACAGAAGTTCCTACAAAAACTTCTATAGTATCCTGTAATCCCAAAAAAACAGCGCAGCTCACACTGATAAACTGGAACAGGGAACGACACAATAGCTTCAATCTTGGAGTGCAGCGGCCTGACTTGCCCCCTGCCAACAACCTTGCCTAAATGGGCCACCGTAGCCTGACCAAAATAAACTTGGTAAGGTTGAGTGTGAGATTGGCATCACTCAGTGTGTACCAGACGCTGAAATGTAGCAGGAGTGTTACGCAAGCCGAATGGCATCACCGTATATTACAAGAAAGCGCCAGGGGTCATGAAAGCAGAAATGTCTTTTGCCCGCGGAGTCAGTGACAGCTGCCAACAACCTTTGAGCAGGTCAAGCTTCGTCATATAATTAGCATTACCAACATGGTCAACACAACCTCAGCTCTGAGAAGATAACAATCTAGCTTCGTGACCACGTTCACTTTACAGAAATCCATGCAGAACCGGTCTGAGCCATCAGATTTATCAGCCAAGAGACACGAGGCTCTGCAATGCCATTCTCTAACATTTAATTCACCTGCTTTTGTAAACGGGCACATTCATCAGGACACATGTGGTGAGTGTGCTGTATTACTGGAGGAGAATCCCCCACATCAATATCATGCTTCAACACATGGGTCTGAGATGGCACATGAGAGAACAGCGATAGGTGAGAGTCAGTTAACCCGACCACAACATCGTGCTGAGACTGAGTCAAATGCGGAAAACTCTTACCAAGTTGAGACAAGAGTTTTTTGAACCTCCGCAGACAACTGGAGGTTATATTGAGTTACAGCAGAAAAATATTACCAGAATAACACGTTATGGTCGAGTATATGTGACAAAGTCAATGCCGTTAGGAAAACCAAAGTTTTCCTTCAGTCAACTTTTGACTTAAATTCAGTATTTTTACAAAGAGGTTTTGAGTCTTTCACACATCCATCATTAAAGCAGAGTCCTACCTGAGCTGCACAGCAACAGCAACACCATCAGCAGGTGATCCATGACCAGGTAGACCGTCTGTCTCTGTGTCCGTCTGACGGACTCGATAGCTCTCCTCTGATGATCACATGATCTGTTTCCTCTTTTTATGTCATTACCCAGGAAATTAAGTAATGAGCTGCTTCCCAGAACTGAAACCACTAACCACAGGAAGCAGCTCAACACGTATACTAGGAGAGAATAAAAAAGGCATTTCCCCCCCATTTAGTCCTGTACGTGACAATAAACATGTTGCCATGGTAACTCAGATGCTTCCTGTCACAGAAAAACCTCATTTAGTTCACTTTAAGAAAGTTTTTAATATTAAAAAGAAGACAAATGAGTGTGTGAGACTGAAAATAGGAATATGAACTGTTCCTGTTCACTCAGCACTCAGGATGTAACTCAGGCTGCGATGAGCAGTTTGATTGGCTGTGAGAGGAAGAGGGGCGGGGCTTCCTCAGCACAGGACATTTCCACTTACCTCTTTTGAACCTTTTCCTGTTCTGAGTCCGACCTCACTGATAATTATCTTATTTTGTCTCCGTTCCTTCAGATTAAACTGAAATATGAGAAAGTTCACATAGAAAATGACACAACTATAAAAAACTAATGTAGAAAATAAATCCTAGACATGTATTTAGTTATTTAGTCTTCTTTCATTACCAAAATGAAAAGAAAGAAAAAAACCCTGAGAGCATTCACTGTGGATGTCAGCAGGAGAGACGAGGACGCCAGCAGAACACCAAACTAGAGAAGCAGAGCAGCTGATTGATTATCTGTTCAGTTTGAGTCACATTAGTAAAGTTTTCTTTGTACAATTAGAAAAAAAACAAGCTGAAGGAAGCTCACACACACACACACACACACACGACATGACAGACCATCAGTCCAACACTGTCAGAGTTTCATTATGACTGAAGGGGGAACTGGATTTCAGAGGGTTAAATGTGAAGGCAGTTTGACAGCGTTACAGGAAGCAGTTTAAACACGTATACTGGGAGAGAAAAGCAGTTTAAACACGTATACTGGGAGAGAAAAGCAGTTTAAACACGTATACTGGGAGAGAAAAGCAGTTTAAACACGTATACTGGGAGAGAAAAGCAGTTTAAACATGTATACTGGGAGAGAAAGGCAGTTTAAACACGTATACTGGGAGAGAAAAGCAGTTTAAACATGTATACTGGGAGAGAAAGGCAGTTTAAACACGTATACTGGGAGAGAAAAGCAGTTTAAACATGTATACTGGGAGAGAAAGGCAGTTTAAACACGTATACTGGGAGAGAAAAGCAGTTTAAACATGTATACTGGGAGAGAAAAGCGGTTTAAACACGTATACTGGGAGAGAAAAGCGGTTTAAACATGTATACTGGGAGAGAAAGGCAGTTTAAACACGTATACTGGGAGAGAAAAGCAGTTTAAACACGTATACTGGGAGAGAAAAGCAGTTTAAACATGTATACTGGGAGAGAAAAGCAGTTTAAACATGTATACTGGGAGAGAAAAGCAGTTTAAACACGTATACTGGGAGAGAAAAGCAGTTTAAACACGTATACTGGGAGAGTATACTGGGAGAGAAAAGCAGTTTAAACACGTATACTGGGAGAGAAAAGCAGTTTAAACACGTATACTGGGAACGTGACAATAAACACATTGACACAGAAGTTCAAGGTTTTAAAAAGAAGTGTGCGTGTGTTGTGTGTGTGTGGGGGGGGGGGGGTTTGAAAACAGGAAGTATATGATGATAACTTATTGGCACATGTTACATCCACACAGAAACCCTGCAGTATAGGAGTGATATTTATATTTACTAGAAAATTCCAGGGAAATTTTGAGTGCCACGGGGCTACTGCCGGGACGAGTACACGATTTATTTCCAGTGTTCAAAAGTCACCCTGATCATATAACACTAAGTAACTTTTACTGTGGCAGTATTAAGTACATCTTACTGGTCAGTATCAAGTGTAACAGTAGATGTAAGCAGAGAGTAGCACACAGAGCACAAGGCAGTAGCAACATGCACTAACTCTAAGCACTACACTACAGCACTTTACAACACAGTGTGTACTCACACACAAAGACACACACACACCAGCCTGCATGTGAGCAGTAAGACTGTCAATATAATTCATATGTATATATATAGGGAGAGGATCAATACTAGCTCGGCTGCTACCTCAGTTAACTGGCAAAACAAACAGACAGGAATTAGCCAATCACAAGAAGGTTAATCAGATTCTGCCCAGCGACAGGTTGCTAAGGGCAGCTAAGGCCCTGCGGTTGCTACAGCGATTTGAGGATCTGCTTGGAAAAAATTCTCAAAATTCTGAAGAATTTGGCTTCTGACAAGGTCCCGAACAATTGCAAACCACTAACCACAGGCGAGCAAGATTTTACTGTGATAAGCAGTTTGACAGAAAAACAGGAAGCAGCTCAAACACGTATACTGGGAGAGAAAAAAAAGGTGTTTCACACCTTTCAGTCCTGTAGGTGACAGTAAACATGTTGCCATTGTATCATATGTGTCCTCTGTATTCTGTACATCAGTTTGTCCTCAGATGCATCCTGTCACAGAAAAACCTCATAGCAGAGCCAACATAGACCTCAAAATGATTAAGGGCCTCCAAGAGCCTCCTTCTCAGTGGTGGAACATAACTGTTGATGGCAGTACATTTTCCTGGAGAAATACGAAACAGGATGCTCCAGCCGATCATCTCCTTCCTGAAGAAGGACAGCACCTGCTCCTGCATCACTCGCATGGACAGAAACGGCCAATCAGACTCTGGTGCAGCAAGTATGAGACCATTAGTCAGCAAAGCCTTCACACAGAAGTTCCTACAAAAACTTCTATAGTATCCTGTAATCCCAAAAAAACAGTGCAGCTCACACTGATAAGCTGGAGCAGGGACCGACACAATAGCTTCAATCTTGGAGTGCCCCGGCCTGACTTGCCCCCGGCCAACAACCTTGCCTATATAGGCCACCGTAGCCTGAGCAAAATACACTTGGTAAGGTTGAGTGTGAGATTGGCATCACTCAGTGTGTACCAGACTCTGAAATAGCAGGAGTGTTACGCACACCGAATGGCATCACCGTATATTACAAGAAAGCATCAGGGGTCACGAAAGCAGAAATGTCTTTTGTCCGCGGAGTCAGTGACAGCTGCGAGCAACCTTTGAGCAGGTCAAGCTTTGTCATATAATTAGCATTACCAACATGGTCAACACAACCTCAGCTCTGAGAAGAAGAACAATCTAGCTTCGTGACAACGTTCACTTTACAGAAATCCATGCAGAACCGGTCTGAGCCATCAGATTTATCAGCCAAGAGACACGAGGCTCTGCAATGCCATTCTCTAACATTTAATTCACCTGCTTTTGTAAACGGGCACATTCATCAGGACACACGTGGTAAGCGTGCTGTTTTATTGGAGGAGAATCCCCCACATCAATATCATGCTTCAACACATGGGTCCGAGATGGCACATGAGAGAACAGCGATAGGTGAGAGTCAGTTAACCCGACCACAACATCGTGCTGAGACTGAGTCAAATGCGGAAAACTCTTACCAAGTTGAGACAAGAGTTTTTTGAACCTCCGCAGACAACTGGAGGTTATATTGAGTTACAGCAGAAAAATATTACCAGAATAACACGTTATGGTCGAGTATATGTGACAAAGTCAATGCTGTTAGTAAAACCAAAGTTTTCCTTCCTTTGACTTAAATTCAGTATTTTTACAAAGAGGTTTTGAGTCTTTCACACATTCATCATTAAAGCAGAGTCCTACCTGAGCTGCACAGCAACAGCAACACCATCAGCAGGTGATCCATGACCAGGTAGACCGTCTGTCTCTGTGTCCGTCTGACAGACTCCATCGCTCTCCTCTGATGATCACATGATCTGTTTCCTCTTTTTATCACATTAGCCAGGAAATGAACTGATGAGCTGCTTCTCAGAACTGAAGCCACTAACCACAGGTGAGCAAGATTTTACTGTGATAAGCAGTTTGACAGACTAACAGGAAGCAGCTCAGACATGTTCACTGGGAGAGAAAAAAAAAGGTGTTTCACACCTTTCAGTCCTATACGTGACAGCAAACATGTTGCCATGGTAACAGGTGTGTCCTCTGTAATCTGTACATCAGTTTGTCCTCATAATGCCATTTACTTCATTTTGAACAACTAGAAACTGTTTTTATTATTAAAAGTATAAAATGCAGGGGGCAGCAGAGTGGAAACGTTCCGTGAAAGGTGGAAAATGGTGACTGCGATCCTCTGCATCTTCAATATTTAAACTTTATTTATTTCAGGTTTCTTACATTGAAAACATGTTCATAAACTGATAAGCAGCTGTTTCGCTTCTAAGAACTGAAACCACTAACCACAGGCCAGCAAGATTTTACTGTGATAAGAAGTTTGACAGACTAACAGGAAGCAGCTCAACACGTATACTGGGAGAGAAAAAAAAAGGTGTTCACACCTTTCAGTCCTGTACGTGACAGTAAACATGTTGCCATGGTAACAGATGTGTCCTCTGTAACCTGTACATCAGTTAGTTTGTCCTCATAATGCCATTTACTTCACTTTAAAACAGTTTCTAGTTGATCAAAGTTTTTATTATTAAAAGTATAAAATGCAGGGGGCAGCAGAGTGTCAGTGAGACCAGCAGGGGGCAGCAAAGTGTCAGTGTGAGCAGCAGGGGGCAGCAGAGTGTCAGTGTGAGCAGCAGGGGGCAGCAGAGTGTCAGTGACCAGCAGGGGGCAGCAGAGTGTCAGTGTGAGCAACAGGGGGCAGCAGAGTGTGAGTGTATCCAGCAGGGGGCAGCAGAGTGTCAGTGTGAGCAGCAGGGGGCGGCAGAGTGTCAGTGTGAGCAGCAGGGGGCAGCAGAGTGTCAGTGTATCCAGCAGGGGGCAGCAGAGTGTCAGTGTATCCAGCAGGGGACAGCAGGGTGTGAGTTTGAGCAGCTGAAGGCAGCAGAGTGTCAGTGTGAACAGCAGGGGGCAGCAGAGTGTCAGTGTGAGCGGCTGAAGGCAGCAGAGTGTCAGTGTATCCAGCAGGGGGCAGCAGAGTGTCAGTGTGACCGGCAGGGGGCAGCAGAGTGTCAGTGGGACCAGCAGGGGGCAGCAGAGTGTGAGCAGCAGGGGGCAGCAGAGTGTCAGTGTGAGCAGCAGGGGGCAGCAGAGTGTCAGTGTGAGCAGCAGGGGGCAGCAGAGTGTCATTTTGAGCAGCAGGAGGCAGCAGAGTGTCAGTGTGACCAGCAGGGGGCAGCAGAGTGTCAGTGTGACCAGCAGGGGGCAGCAGACTGTCATTTTGAGCAGCAGGGGGCAGCAGAGTGTCAGTGTGAGCAGCAGGGGCAATAAATAATATAAACAATAAATAAGGAAAGTACTAATTTGATTTTTGATGACAGTCTGAGGATTAATTTGTACTTCCTGGTTGAATTATCCAGAATAACAAAGGCAGAATGAGTAAAGAGTAGTGTGTGTGTGTGTGTGCGTGCGTGTGTTTGTGTGTGTGTGTGTGTGTCTGTGTGTGTCTGTGTGTGTGTATTGTGTTTCAGGAGGGAGACACTCCGCTTCACTACGTTGTTCGACTCAACAGATTCAAAATAATCCAACTGTTGTTACTGCACGGAGCCAACACACACATCACCAACCAGGTAACACACACACACACACACACACATCACCAACCAGGTAACACACACACACACACACACATCACCAACCAGGTAACACACACACACTCTCACACACACACACACACACACACACACACACACACACACACACACACACACATCACCAACCAGGTAAAACACAGTCCTCCTAGCCTCCCCCGGATGTCTGAACTGCTGACCCGATCTCTAAGGCTGAGCCCACACTCTCTCTGCTTGGATCCAGCATCTCATTGTTTGGGTCACTACCCAAAGCTGGTGAGCAGAGGTGAGGGTTGGGACGTAGACTGACTGCTAAACTGAGAGCTGCACCTTCAGGCTCAGCTCTTTCTCCACCAGGACGGTCATCACTGCTGATGCTGCACCCATCCACCTGATGCTGCAATCTCAGGCTGCATCTGACCCTCAATGTGAAGAAGACCCCCAGATACTTAAACTCCTCCGCGTGGGGCAGTAACCCCCCCCCCTCCCCCAAACCTTGGGGGGGGGAGGGGTCCACCTTGTTCCAGCAGAGCACCATGGCCTCAGATGTGGAGGTGTTGACTCTCATCCCGACTGCTTCACATTCAACTGCAAACCGTCCCAAAGCCTGTTGGAGGACTTCACCTGTAGAGTCCAACAGAACAACATCAACCACAAAAAGCAGAGAGGTGATTCTGAGGTTCCCAAACTGGACTCCCTCTGTCCATGAAGATCATAAACAGGATCAGAGACCAGGGACAGACTTAATGAATGTCAGATGGACATGAAGAGCAGCCAGAAACTCCTGAACACTCAGATGGACAAAGCAGAACACCTTGTCCTGGTAAAGCCCTCTCTCCTCTTTAAAGATCTTTGTGAACAGTCCAGAGTACACTGAGTGGCAAGTGTCAGCAACCAGCTGCTCTGTTCTCCGGTCCAGTCCTGATAGATGTAATGTTTTCATGCTGAGCTCAGTTTAGTTGAGTCCCAGTTGGAGAAAAACAAGGCAGACCTCATTCAGAGAGTGGAGACTCAGACAGAGGCATGGATTGGGTTGGTACAATTTCAGTGAAGCCCCAAGTGATGTAAGAAGGGTCATCAAATCTAAATTACTTGTTGAATCACAAGAGTTAAGAGCACACCAGCTCACAACAAACTGACTGGGTGGTGTTATTTCACAGTTTATGTTAGTAGGAACATCAGAGACCCAAATATATACACATAAGCACTCAAAAGTGACTTTTCATAGTACGGCCCCTTCAACTGGACTAAATAAAACTGTGAAAGAAAACCTGAGGTGGAATTTTAAGTTGGATTATTCAGTAGAAGCTGATGTATCATCAACTTGTAGAATTGAAGCATTTTATTGCAAGAACCCCAAAAAACCCATCGTACATCTCATATTTATACACATATCAGACGTCACCAGCCAGAAAACAAACATTTCCTGCTTTTATGACATTGTGAGGCTTTTGCATGTAATGGTCTGTCTTTCACACAACCATCTCTCTATTATCTCAAAGCAGCTGATATCCTAACCCTATCCATCCTATTTTTAACACTTTACCTAAAATGACCTGACAGTCCTCGTCAATTAGCATTTAGCTTGACTCCACTTATTAAATGTTCTGTTAAATTCCCTCATGACTCTTCTCTCTCTTTGGGCGATCACAGTTTTCTGCTTGCAGTGGTTTTACAGATATACATATTATTAATATAAAGGTATTTGAAATCAGTTACAAATGTGATGTAAGCTTGGCAAAACTCAGTCCAGCACTTGCCTGTGTTATGCAGTTGTGTGTAATTCAAAACATGAATGAAAAATATAATAAAAACTGTTTGTGAACATGTGGAAAATATTACATACAAATCAAAACTATTGCTCAGTACTATTCAAAACATGTTTTAAATTTAAATTCTCTCCAAAATCTTTTTCCCTTTTACTCAGTTTATTTAACTTAGGATTTGTATACTTTTGAAAATAGCATTAACACATTTGAGCTGAATAATAAGTATCTAGTCTATAAAAGGCAGAGAAGAAAAAAGATAAACTCATCAAACATCTGAACTGATTTTTAAATGATTTCTTGACTCAACATTTATTCAGATGAGACCATAAAACTCATGACAGAGATTAATGATGACTAAATATAATTATATACAGATAATTATGTTACAAAGGGTCCAATCAGATCTCCTCTCTGCTCTTCTTCTAGTGGTCTTAATAAAGGTCTCACTACTTCCTGTTTTGGAGCGTTGCTGCTGGTGATGATTTTCTTCTTCAGAGGGTTTGTGTTTGTCCTCAGAGGTCCTACTCTGCTCCCTGAGCTCCTTCCTCTTCAGCCGGCTCTCCTTCAGCTCTGGAAACACCCAGGTTATAACAATCCAGTTTCTCCTGTGGGTTTGACTTCTGCCTCCTGCTGGCCTGGAGAGACATGACAACACAGATCTACATCACTCCTCTCTTCAGTTCAATATAAACAGGCTGAGTGCTTCATTTCAACCAGTCCTCTAAACAAACATGTTCAGTACCTTCAGGATGAAATAGATGATAATGACACCCAACAGCAGAGTCACCAGCATGAAGACGACCAGTCTGATTATAAAAACTGTTCTGTAAAGAGTCTTATCTGGATCTGATGAGACACATTCAGTCATCACATTAGATCACATGACATCATGAGGACAACAGCTCCCATCAAACAGAAACTTTAATGACGTTAAATCTCCTAAAATCAGTGAAGTCTGAAGCAGCTTGTTGATTCAGCTCTTAGAGAATAAGTTCATCTGATCCTCTCTGTATGCTGATGATGTTCAACAAAAACCACTCATGTGTTCACAGCTGCTTTGAAAGAATGAATGAAAGTCTGCTGATTCTCTCCTTAAAGCTCCTGTCTGCTTAAAATGATTCAACTGATTGTTAACAGTCAACATCTTTACATGCAGTTAAATCAGATGTGATCCTGGTGAAGCTCTGAGTTCATCATGTAAACCCTGTTTATTATCATTATAGTGCTTATCTGGCTTCACTTTTACTTTCCACTACAACACAGTTGTTAGGGTTGAATAATGTTAAAGAAGCCGGGAAGGAAACAGTTTACAGCTCCTTCATCAGATTGTGACTCAGCTCTCTGTAGGTCGCTGGGTCGCTCCGGCTGCCTCATGACTTTTTATCAAACATGGAAACAAAGTCAGTGTGACGTCTCAGTTGGACTGAGCTTCACACTCTGCTTCAGCTTACCTGTGACAGTGAGAGAGAGCAGACGGCTCTCAGAGGAGAAGTTATGAGAAAAAACATAGACGCCATAAACACAGCTGTAGTTTCCTTGGTGGGCGGGGTCTGCAGCAGGAAACAGGAAGTCAGCAGAGTGATTGACAGCTGGCTGGGTGTAGTTGTATGTTGTGTTGGAGGAGGTGAAGGTGAGCTGGAAGGAGCCTCCTGGGTACTGAGGCAGGACGGAGCAGCTGATGGTGAAGTTGGAGCCCCGGAGCACCTGAAACCCCTGCTGCTGGGCCCCGGAAACCCCGTCCATGGTAGGAGACACAGAGATGATTGGCTGAAGCAGCAGGTCTGTAAATACAGAGAGATGGTGAATACTTCTTCTGTGAGAAGCTGAATGTTGTTTTCTCCTCATGTGTTTGTTGAGATAAATGAACGTTGATCACTGAGAGATGATCACACAGCACAGAGAACTCCTACATTCATGTGTGATACAGAGGAGTCAGAGAGCAGAGGAGGAAACACATTAACATCCTCAGCTGCCTTCAGATCAGACAGAAAACAGACAGACCATCAACATGTTAATAAGACATTCATTCCACACTGCATACACAATAGTTTCCTACAGAAACAAGTAGCGAACACACAAAGTGACATATCATCAGCTTTTAAGTCGATATATTGAACTTGTTAGCAAACAGTTCCTGATTTGATGAGACAGAAACAAAAACTATATTAATTTCTAATATAACTGTTGTTTGTAAGGTGGATGTGACTGAGCTGCTTCAGGAGAACTGCAAAGTGAGAATGAACCACAGCAGGTTGATTAAAGGTGCAGATTGTCTCAGTTTGAATCAATGAGCCTCCAGGAACAAGCTAACTTCTCTACCCTTTAGGATGCTGTCGTCCACCAACTATCACTGTGACAGAGGAAGGAAAACATTACTGTCAGAGATGATGTCACTGATGGACTTACCTGAGCAGGTGATCTCCACGATGGAGGAAGAGTAATCTGATAATAATATACACTCCCTCAGTGCAGATCCACACTGAGCACAGTCAGGTTTGATCCCCCATGCGGTTCTGTTTGAGTCTAACGTTCTGCTTCTTGTTGAAACAGCAGAGCCACAGTCCAAATATCTACATATTATAGCTGCTTCCTCCAGGGTCCAGCCAAAGATAAGCACTGGTTTCCACTCTCGATATTTCAGCTCCAGTGCACCTTCACAGCGACTGGCTCCTCCCACCAACCTGGCAGGCTCTGAACAGAAACAAGAGAGTCATCAGTAAAAGAATAAAGTGAGTTTCATTAGAACAGAAACAAGAGAGTCATCAGTAAAAGAATAAAGTGAGTTTCATTAGAACAGAAACAAGAGAGTCATCAGTAAAAGAATAAAGTGAGTTTCATTAGAACAGAAACAAGAGAGTCATCAGTAAAAGAATAAAGTGAGTTTCATTAGAACAGAAACAAGAGAGTCATCAGTAAAAGAATAAAGTGAGTTTCATTAGAACAGAAACAAGAGAGTCATCAGTAAAAGAATAAAGTGAGTTTCATTAGAACAGAAATGAAGACAAATCAAAGCTGCATCTCCTCTTCTACCTGAGCAGGTGAGTCCAACAGCTTTACCAGGTGAGCAGGTTCTTCTAGCTGAGTCTGATCTTCTACAGTCCAGGAGAGCAGACTCATTGCCTCCACACTGGAACTCTTTGGTCCACATTGGAGCCTCCACTTCTCCATAGAGCGCCCCCTGGAGGACTGAAGGAGCCCCACAGCCAAGATCCCTACAGACCACCTCTGCATCCTGCTGGTCAAAGTCAGCTTCACACACTGAGGACCACGACTGCTCAGACTTCACCTCCAGTCTGCCTGAACACAGACTAGTCCCATTCACCAGCCTAACAGAGTCTGGAGAGAGAGAGGACCATCATTAGTTTTGGGAATATTTAACTGCAACATTCATACCAATAAATCTTTTTCTGAATTTGAAGATAACAACTGATAAAGAGAGAGAGAGCACATTCATACCCTGACTCAAGTCTTTATCTACAGAAAATATTTCAAGATATTTGTATGATTTTAAAATGTCTTATTCAGGCACCATCTTTTTTTCTTTTTTTCTTTTTATTACTGGTATGTTAAAATTATCACTACGCTCTCTGGCTGGAATCTGTTAAAGAGAGATGGGAGGCCCCATCTTTCTCTTTATTTTTGTGCTTTATTTTTTTATTTTATTTTATGTTATTTTATTTGCACTGTATGTACAGTATATGTGTGTTGATGTGGATGTGGGAAAGTGAGTGAGTCCTGTATGAGTGTGAGTAAGAAAGTGGATGGAGTGGATATGTGTGGATATGAGTGAGAGTAGGGGGTGGATGGAGAAAGACGGGGCCTCCCATCTCTCTTTAAGCTAAACCATAACTTGACAATATGTCCATAAGAAAGGTTGTCATTGTCCACTAGGAAGCCTATCAAAAGACGAAACAAAGCAGTGAGAATGACCAGTCCTGTCTTTTTCACAGCTTAATAAATAAAAATAAAAAAATGCAGAGAGAGGGAGCAGAAAAAAGCTAAAGTCATCAACGAGAGAAGAAAAAAGGAGAGGAGCGTCACACTGATGAGAGAGAGAGAGAGAGAGAGAGAGAGAAAGAATCCATCATCTTCCTGTTTTATAGAGACCATTTTCTTCTAATTCCTTTGCAGCTACTGTCGGGTTTGGAAACATAGTGATTGATCCATCACTGTTAAATACTTTAAGTTTTGCTGGAGCCATGATATGAGTTTTGATGTCCTGCGCTTTCAGCTGCTCTCTAATTGGTTTGTATAGCGAACGTTGCTGTCTCGTTTGGTATGTGAAATCATGGTCAAGAAAAATCTGTATCTCTCCCCCTTGTTTCCTGTCTACTTCTCCACCATCAGCTGTTAATTAAGGCAAAAATACCCCAAAAGCATATAAAAGAAGATGTAGAAGTTTAGAAGGAGGAGTCTCTCTGTTATTAGGTAGTCACGCCCCTCATAACTCTGTTCACAGTAGAATAATGGATGAAGCTACAGCTAATCTGAATTAGACTCCTCCAGTTTTCATGCAACTAACCCCTGAGAAACTCACACATATCATAGCTACTCGATCAGATTCATAACTTTCAATGGTCACAAAATAACTGCACCCATACACCATATACATACAGTATATTGTAACTGTAAACTGCTACTACTGCTGCTTTCTCTTGTAGTGTGAATATCCTTAAAGGTGCAGATTGTCTCAGTTTGAATCAATGAGCCTCCAGGAACAAGCTAACTTCTCTACCCTTCAGGATGCTGTCGTCCTGGATAAGTTTACAGTTCAGTCCAATGGAAACCACCAACTATCACTGTGACAGAGGAAGGAGAATATTACTGTCAGACATGATGTCACTGCAGAAACATGTGGTGTGGGACTAGTGGACACTAATGCTAGCGATGAATACTTGGATGTGGCGGCTAGTCAAAGCCAAATCCTTAATGCCGTCGGTACATTGAAAGAGGACATCGTATCGAGATTTGATGGCTTTCTAAGTGCTATTCAGGGAGTACAGGGTGAACTAAAAGCTATGTCTTCCCGTGTCACTAAAGCAGAAGATAGGATTAGCACCAATCAAGACAATATAACTTCACTAAAAACACAAACTATTCTGTCCCTCATTTTTGTTTTGTTTTGTCAGTACATTTTGCACTTGAGGGTTATTATGTGACAGGTTCCATCTATCTCTGTCTTGGTTAATCTGTTAATTGTCCCTTTAAAAGAAGTCTATTGATTTGAGTTTGTTGACAATCACCGCCATCTAGTGGCGTATCGCCGAAGCAGGAAGTGAGTTTGTATCCGGAGGTAGAGTGCAACCAAGTTCTCCAAAACCTGCCGTTCCTGTGTTGTGCCTGCTGATGTCCTCACCTGTTGCGCTTGAGAAAGGCATTCATCCTGCTAAACTTCTGGTGACTGCTATGGGAAGGCGACATGTCTTTGACACTGCATCGGCAGCGGATGCAGTGTCAGTAAGTTGAAGGACGACACTCGAGAGACCAGGACAAGAGAGACAACCTCGGTCTGTACAGGCTGGTATGTTAAAATTATCACTACGCTCTCTGGCTTCATGTAGGGTGAATGTAGGGACTGCTTAAATAATAATAAGTGCAATAATAATAATAAGTTAATAATAATAGTGCAATAATAACCGTTTGGTTGCTACAGTCGTATAACGTTTTGCTTCATGTGGAGCTCTGTTGCGATTGTTAGGCATGCTGTTCCTCGCTGTGCTGTGGACACAGGTGGACCAGCTCCATAGCTCGGTTCCTTTTTGGGGCCGTCTGGATGTGTGAACTAAGGGGTGGGTGGGGGTATTTCAGTTGGGGAAATACACTCTGTTATGTTTATAATGTTTTAAGGCACGCCGTTTTGTTTTTTGTTTCTCTTTTCATTACGTTTTTTCCTCATTATCAGTCATTTCAAATCTACTACAATTAATGTCATATATAGTAGCAAATGCCATTTGAACTACAGTTTACCTCTTGGAAAGTAAGGGGTTTAAACAAACTTGTTAAGTTAAAACAGGTCATGAGTAAAGTCAAACAGCTTAAAGCCAAAATAGTTTTTCTCCAGGAGACTCACTTGACCCCTGAAGATGTAATCAGAGTGAGGAGGAGGTGGCCTGGTCGTGTTTTCTCTGCTTCGTTCAGTTCACACTCACGTGGAGTAATTTCACTGATACATAATTCTGTCCCCTTTCATCTTATAAGTGTTGACGAGGATATATTTGGCAGGTACCTCATTATTCAATGTGAAGTTTTCTCAGTTAGACCGAACTTAGTTAATATATACGGGCCCAATGATGACAATCCGTCCTTTTTTAAACACCTGTTTCTGTCCATGGCTACTTTACCTGGCAATTAATCATAGGAGGGGACTTTAATTGTGTCCTCCAACCTGAATCGACAGATCTACTGGGACTGATACTTCTCATAACCAGACAAGAAAGGAGTTGGTACAGTTTATTAAAGAATTTAACTTAATTGATATCTGGAGAGGGAGACATCCTGACGAGCCTACATTATCTTGCTATTCAAGCACTTATCAGACATTTTCCAGAATTGATTACTATTTGGTCTCAGCGTCTTTGGTGTCTACAATCTCACAATGCTGGTATGATGGCATTGTAATTTAGGATCATGCTTCAGTTTTATTTATCCTGAACATGCCTCATTCTTTGAATTACTCTCCAAGATGGCGTCTTCAGTCATTTTGGCTTAGGGATTCAGAATTTATAGAGTTTATTTGGAAGACAAATTGATTATTATTTTGAACGTAATACAAATCAGACATCTGTTGCTATATGTTGGGAAGCCTTTAAAGCCTTCTTGAGAGGCCAGATGTTTAGCTTCACAAGCTTCAAACACAAACACTCTAGATCAGAAATGGAACAATTGGGGGTTGAGCATAGCTCAGCGAGTAGAGCACCCGCCCCATGTGTTGAGGCTACAGTCCTCGTTGCAGACGACCCCGGTTCGAATCCTGTGCCAAGCACTCCTATCCTGCATGTCATTCCCCCTCTCTCTGCCTCCTGTTTCCTGTCTATCTCTACTGTCCTGTACATTGAAGGCAAAAAATATACTTTTAAAAAAAATGGAACAATTGGAAAAATGGATAAAAGGAAACTGAAAAACTATTTTGCAAATTCTTCTTAACACTTAATAAGTAATGAGCTAAGAGCCAGTGTTTCCCCAATGTACATTAAGCAGCGGTGCACCGCCCCTGTTGAATTCTCAGCACCACTGCAAAAATGACTGTGCTTGAAGTAACGTGACGTTAACTATGTTGATCACTTGCTCGATTTCATTAGAAGTTGCTAACAGGCTAGGCTTCATAACACAACCTGCTCCTCCCTTCATAAGCTACTGAAGTAGGGGGAGGACAAAAGCAGACAACCTGACTCTCCCGGACGTTCCGGCAGTCTCCTGCATATTGATAGCGACTCCTTGACGCCTGCAGATGAGACAAAATCTCCCTGGATCAAGCAAGTAAGAGTGCCCAAAAAATGAGCGTTTTCTATGGCTTTTGCGCATCATATTAATGATATAATGTGACTGTGTGGATCATTAACCTTGTTGCAATGTGCTCCCTGGTTCTAGTTAGTGAACTATCAGCTTCTACCTGCTCAGATCTCACAGTCAGCAGTAGAGAAGGAGAGCAGCTAGTAGCTATGTATGGAAGCCTAATGATGGAAAAAGTAAAACTGGAAACTACAAAAATAAACCATTATTATTATTTATCTTTTATTTACAGAAAATACCAATATTTGTGTAGCATACATGTGTTGTTTTGTTAAAGCTATCAGACATTAATAGACAATAATTAGTTGTTTTGTTTAAATTATTATTTATGATTTAATATTACTTAAACAGCACAGCAGCAACATATTTGAGCACTTTTTTGCATTGTCAATTTGAAATAATGTTTTTGTTTTTGAATGAAGGTGTGGAAATTTAAAATATATTTTTTTATCAGATTCATTGATTAATTGAACAAATAATGGACTGATTAATTGATTATCAAAATAATCATTAGTTGCAGCCCTATTATTATTTTTTTCAAATTTTTCTTTCGGGGGAGCATATTCCCCGGACCCCCCTAGTGTCACTAGGCTACCGACACAGCACCGCTGCTACAAAAATTTCTAGGGGAAACACTGTAAGAGCTAAATATGATGTTTTGACTACGAATAAGGCAACTAAAAGCTTGATGAAACTGAAGCAGACTTATTATGAACACGGTGAGAAAGCTAGCAAGCTTATAGCTTGGTGAATTAAACAGATGGAAACTGAAAGAGCAATAAACACAATACAGACGGATGAAGGTTTGGTAACCAATGACTCAAAAGAAATTAATGAGACTTTAAGTTTCTATGATAATTTATACCAATCGGAGTACTTGACCTCTGCTTCACAAAAACAAAAAGAATTTCTTGATTTTCTAGAGTTCGTCCCCCTGAAGGAAGAGTCCCAGGCTGCCCTACAGTTAGACCTAGAGGCTGAGGAACCGAAATGCCGAGAAGGCTTTTGACAGGGTGGAGTGGCTGTATTTACTTGAGATTCTTCAAAGGTTTGGTATAGGTGGGAAATTTCTTGGCTGGATTTGACTTCTCTAAGCTGATCCACAAGCAGTAGTTTTCACAAATGGGTTATTTTCAGCACCTTTCAAACTGCATCTGGGAGCTCGACAGGGTTGCCCCCTGTCTCCTCTGTTGTTCACCCTAGCTATTGAGCCACTTGCTATGGCAATTCACAAAAACATCCATTTGAAAGGAATTAGAGTCGGAGATATTGAACATCGCATTGGCCTATATGCAGATGATGTAATCCTGTTTTGTTCTACCTTGAAGCAGACTATAACCTCCTTACTTGAACTGATGAGCGTCTTTGGTGTCTTTGCAGGTTACAAGATAAATAGCACCAAATCAGTGATACTATTTATGAATGAAAATGAGAGACTCAACCCGCCAATTCATACTCCCTTTGTGGTCTCATTAAAAGGTTTTGTGTATTTGGGTGTAGTGATCACTCCTACAATTGATAAAGTTGTTTCAACAAACTACAACCCCCTAACAGACAAAGTTACACAGCTTATAAATAGGTGGACAAAATTGCCTATATCTATGATCGGGCGCATCAACATCTTGAAAATGTCAGTTTTGCTAAAGTATTTGTATCTATTCCAATCTGTTCCACTAGCTCCCCCATCTTCATTTTTTTAAGTATATTTTTTTGGGGCTTTTTGCCTTTAATGTGCAGGTTTTTTAGTAGAGAGAGACGGGAAACTGGAGAGAGGGGGGAATGACACTCAGGATAGGACTTCTCAGTGCGGGATTCGAACCGGGGTCGCCTGCAGCGAGGACTGGTGCTCTACCAACTGAGCTAACGGAGCTAAACACCACCCCCACCTTCATTTTTTCCTTCACTTAAAAAGCTTTTCTCCAACTTTATTTGGAACAACAGGCGTCCTAGGCTCAGGCTCTCTTTGTTATATCTCCCATATGATAGAGGTGGATTACAGGTACCAAATCTTTTGTGGTATTATTGGGCAGCTCAGGAATGTTTTATTTTGTGAAAGACCATCTCAATAGAATCCTTGTTAATTAACATTCCCTTAAACTCCCTTAAACTTGTACATATATTCAGCAAACAAGAACAGATTGATCAAATTCACTGAAAACCCTTTCCTCAAAAATACATGAATGATTTGGCACAGTGCTTTGGCATATCTGGGAGAGGCTACCAAATTATCACAGTTCTCTCCCATCTTTGGTAATGATGATTTTCACCCAGGAAGAGCAGCGCTGGGTTTAAAATGTGGGCATCCCATGGTGTAGCTAAAATATCTGACCTTTTTAAAGATAATCTTGCTTTCATGTCATTTGAAGAACTTAAGGCCACATACGAAATTCCTTCAAAGCACTTCTTTAAATATCTTCAATTGAGAAGCTTCATATTAGCCGGCAATGTAATAGTTTGAAACCTCCCCCTCTGTCTACCATTGAAGATTTCACATTAAGATCTTTAATCTTAATCTCTAGGGGGCAGGTGTCCTTCTTATACGACATCACAAAACATATTACATTCATGGAAATCAGATTTGCAGGAGAAACTAACAGAGGAAGAATGGTCCAAACCATGTTTTATGTCTCAAACCCAATCTGTGAATACAAATTCCAAGTTACTGCAATACAAATATCAGAGCAGACAGTATATTACCCCAAGTAGACTGCACCTTTTTAACCCAAATATCCCAGATATCTGCATTACATGTAACAGAAAGGATCCTTATTTCATTGCATGTGGGAATGCCCTCTTATAGTGCTGAACTTGTCCAGTCAAATCATTGATAAAGAAGTGCCTCTTAAGCCAAAGCTATGTTTACTTAGCTATTATATTTACCCAGATGATTTTATGAAAAAAAAGAAAAGAAAAGTCCTTACTCGATGTTTGCTTTTTGGAAGCTATAAGATGTATAGCCTGCTCATGGAAAAATGAAAAGCCTTGTGTTCCTTCACAGTGGCTTTCAGGAATGTCTTTTTATTTTACTTTAGAAAAGATCAGCTATACCTCAAAGAATAAGATTGACAAGTTTAGGAAAATATGGAAGGCCTTCTGTAATTTCCTTGAGAAAAATGATATGGAAGTAGACTTAGGATTTATTTATTTATTTTTAATTTATCATTATTTATTTATTTGTATTATTGTTATTATTTATTTGTTATTTTTACTTTTAATATTGTTTCTTTTTTGTTACTTTTATTTATTTACTTATTTTGTTAACAGTTAATTGTATTTATTTTTATCTACTGTTTGATTATCATTATTATTGCTATTATCATTACCTCTATGTGCCTTCCTGTTCTGTATTGTTCTCTGTAAGACTAACAAAATGTAATAACATTAAAACAAATTTAAAAAAAAAAGAAAGAGATGATGTCACTGATGGACTTACCTGAACAGGTGAACTCCACGATGTAGGGAGAGAAACCTGATGATACACAGTCCCTCGGTACAGATCCAGACTGAAGACAGTCAGAGCTGATACTCCATACAGATCTGTACGTTTCATTTCTGCTTCTTGTTGAAACAGCAGAGCCACAGTCCAAATATCTACATATTACATCTGCTTCCTTCAGGGTCCAGCCAGAGTCACTCACTTGTCTCCACTCTCCCTGTTTCACCTCCAGTGTACCTGCACAGCGACTGGCTCCTCCCACCAACCTGACAGGCTCTGAACAGAAACAAGAGAGTCATCAGTAAAAGAATAAAGTGAGTTTCATTAGAACAGAAACAAGAGAGTCATCAGTAAAAGAATAAAGTGAGTTTCATTAGAACAGAAACAAGAGAGTCATCAGTAAAAGAATAAAGTGAGTTTCATTAGAACAGAATCAAGAGAGTCATCAGTAAAAGAATAAAGTGAGTTTTATTAGAACAGAAATGAAGACAAATCAAAGTTGCAGCTCCTCTTCTACCTGAGCAGGTGAGTCCAACAGCTTTACCAGGTGAGCAGGTTCTTCTAGCTGAGTCTGATCTTCTACAGTCCAGGAGAGCAGACTCATGGCCTCCACACTGGAACTCTTTGGTCCACATTGGAGCCTCCACTTCTCCATAGAGCGCCCCCTGGAGGACTGAAGGAGCCCCACAGCCAAGCTCCCTACAGACCACCTCTGCATCCTGCTGGTCAAAGTCAGCTTCACACACTGAGGACCACGACTGCTCAGACTTCACCTCCAGTCTGCCTGAACACAGACTAGTCCCATTCACCAGCCTGACAGAGTCTGGAGAGAGAGGGGACCATCATTAGTTTTGGGAATATTTAACTGCAACATTCATACCAATAAAGCTTTTTCTGAATTTGAAGGTAACAATTAGGGATGGGCATTTGAAAACATTTTCTTGATCGACCATCTGGAAAATTAACGATCAATTATCTATGAATCATTATCTTTTATCTTAAAAATGCCATGATACAGGACGCTTGTAAAAGCAGCTGAGCCAAACCTCTTCACATATCAATCAATAGAGCACTCTTAAACACAATTGAGCCTCTTTTAGAAACACTTCCAAAAAAACTATCAAATCTAATAACAACAGAATATTACTCCGGACTGTCAGTTTTTGCCAAAATATAACGTTAAAGGACTCCAAAATGCTCCCAGCCGAGCCGAGAGAGAAAGATTGAGAGAGAGAGACAGAGATAGTGTTACTTCACAATTATGCTTATTTAACTAGAGCCTCATAAAACAACCAGAGTGACTCAGCTAAAGGCTACAGTAGTGACTGACCACTGCTAACAAAGTAAAGCAACTCCAGCCTACTGATTCTTGTTGATTAGCATGTTAGCATGTTAGCATGCCCAGGGATCAGTGAGCGCTGCCTGGTGACGGTCAATCCAGAAGCTGAAATGCTCTGACGGGACCGAAGTAGCCGGGATGCAGAGGCATTGTGGGGCTATGAACCTGGGCTATGATCCTGGGCTATGATCCTGGGCTATGATCCTGGGTAGACTGGTCCTGGGCTATGATCCTGGGTAGACTGGTCCTGGGCTATGATCCTGGGCTATGATCCTGGGCTATGATCCTGGGTAGTCTGGTCCTGGGTTATGGTCCTGGGCTATGGTCCTGGGTCGCCTGGCCAAGCTGCAGGTTTACAATGAACTCCGTCATTTTTAGTTTGAAAAGGTCCCACGCCAAACTTAGCCTTGAGCTCTTCATGTTTACGTTTGATATCTACGGCAGCTGGTAGGTAGCTGAGCCGTTTGCTCTGTTACATATCGCCCCCCGGTGGTAAGATGTCTCATTGCTGCCACATAGTGAAATTCATTGCTTCAAGACTCACACTACGCAACACAACTTCTATTTGAAACCAGCGTTTGATCTATAAACAACATTTTTGACGATCTATTATTGATTATCGATTAATCATGCCCAACCCTAGTAACAACTGATAAAGAGAGAGAGCACATTCATACCCTGACTCAAGTCTTTATATATTTGTGTGATTTTAAAATGTCTTATTCAGGCACCATCTTGTGGTAGAATGTTTCTGTTTTCTACTGAATCTTTATTTTAGCAGGAAAACCTCATTAAGATTAAACTTGTCTTTTGCAGGAGTGTCCTGGCCAAGACAGGCAGCAACAGAAAGTTTCAGACAAACAACATAAAAACCAGTAATACAGACAGACCTCTGTAACATGAAGAATGACACTGTGGTGGACAGCAATGCATGATATCAGAAAATAAAGAGGATCAGAGCACCGTGGTAGCTGAATGGTTACAGCACCACATAACCACAACGTCCCTGATTCAACTCTGACTGGAGACCTTTGGTACATTTCATACCCCTCTCTCTCCCCCTTGTCTCCTGTCTACTTCTCCACCATCAGCTGTCAATTAAGGCAGAAATACCCCAAAACATATAAAAGAAGATGTAGAAGTTTAAAAGGAGGAGTCTCTCTGTTATTAGGTAGTCACGCCCTCATAACTCTGTTCACAGTAGAATAATGGATGAAGCTACAGCTAATCTGAATTAGACTCCTCCTGTTTTCCTCTGTCAGATTATTGCTTTCAGCAGTAGCAGCTCATGCTATCAGACCTCAGCTCAGACTACAGAGAACTGTAATTATTAACACTGGTCTGAGGTAGGGATGCCCCCTGAAACCTGCTTCTGAACTGGAACCAGTATTAAACACTTAAAAACCTGAGGTATTTTTAAGCTCAGTTCTTTTATCAGTACTTGAAGAAAACAAGGAGTGAGATTATTGGATGGTGAAACCTAGTTTTGGGTTCTGCTTGTTTCCATGGAGATATTATTGAGTTCATATTGTGACACTGTTGTAAACATTGTTGTTGATGTCAGCAAACTCTGTATTTTTAACTCTAAAATATAAATACATTATAGTCCTGTTGTGGATTCATGACTTTCATTAACTATAATTTTAATATAGTAATAATATTACTATAATGATAAAGAGCTGATAAGAGTATTGATGAAGAACCAGATCAATAAGTGGTATTGATAAGAGTAATAGTATTGATAAAATCCTAATGAAACTGATCCCTAGTGTGAAGTCAGTACATCTGATCATGGTTCTGACACTGAGCTGACAGAGAGCAGCAAACTGCTCTGTTTACACTGTGTTCATACAAATGATTAAATACCATATACATACAGTATATTGTAACTGTAAACTGCTACTACTGCTGCTTTCTCTTGTAGTGTGAATATCCTTAAAGGTGCAGATTGTCTCACTTTGAATCAATGAGCCTCCAGGAACAAGCTAACTTCTCTACCCTTTAGGATGCTGTCGTCCTGGATAAGTTTACAGTTCAGTCCAATAGAAACCACCAACTATCACTGTGACAGAGGAAGGAGAATATTACTGTCAGAGATGATGTCACTGATGGACTACAATGCAATGTAATAGTTTGAAACTTCCCCCTCTGTCTACCATTGAAGATTTCACATTAAGATCTTTAATCTTAAACTCTAGGGGGCAGGTATCCTTCTTATACGACATCACAAAACATTTTACATTCATGGAAATCAGATTTGCAGGGGAAACTAACAGAGGAAGAATGGTCCAAAGCATGTTTTATGTCTCAAACCCAATCTGTGAATACAAATTCCAAGTTACTGCAATACAAATATCAGAGCAGACCGTATATTACCCCAAGTAGACTGCACCTTTTTAACCCAAATATCCCAGATACCTGCATTACATGTAACAGAAAGGATCCTTATTTCATTGCATGTGGGAATGCCCTCTTATAGTGCTGAACTTGTCCAGTCAAATCATTGATAAAGAAGTGCCTCTTAAGCCAAAGCTATGTTTACTGAATATTTACCCAGATGATTTTATGAAAAAAAAAGAAAAGTCCTTACTCAATGTTTGCTTTTTGGAAGTTAAAAGATGTATAGCCTGCTCATGGAAAAATGAAAAGCCTTGTGTTCCTTCACAGTGGCTTTCAAGAATGTCTTTTTATTTTACTTTAGAAAAGATCAGCTATACCTCAAAGAATTAGATTGACAAGTTTAGGAAAATATGGAAGGCCTTCTGTAATTTCCTTGAGAAAATGATATGGAAGTAGACTTAGGATTTATTTATTTATTTTTAATTTATCATTATTTATTTATTTGTATTATTGTTATTATTATTATTTTTTGGGTTCTATTTTTACTTTTAATATTATTTCTTTTTTGTTACTTTTATTTATTTACTTATTTTGTTCACATTTAATTGTATTCATTTTTATCTACTGTTTGATTATCATTATTATTGCTATTATAATTACCTCTATGTGCCTTCTTGTTCTGTATTGTTCTCTGTAAGACTAACAAAATGTAATAACATTAAAACAGATGTTTAAAAAAAAAAAAGAAAGAGATGATGTCACTGATGGACTTACCTGAACAGGTGAGCTCCACGATGGAGGAAGAGAAACGTGATGATGATACACATTCCCTCAGTGCAGATCCAGAATAAAGACAGTAAGAGCTGATCCTCCATACAGATCTGTCTGAGGCTTCATATCTGCGTACTATTGAAACAGCAGAGCCACAGTCCAAATATCTACATATTACATCTGCTTCCTTCAGGGTCCAGCCAGAGTCACTCACTTGTCTCCACTCTCCCTGTTTCACCTCCAGTGTACCTGCACAGCGACTGGCTCCTCCCACCAACCTGACAGGCTCTGAACAGAAACAAGAGAGTCATCAGTAAAAGAATAAAGTGAGTTTCATTAGAACAGAAACAAGAGAGTCATCAGTAAAAGAATAAAGTGAGTTTCATTAGAACAGAAACAAGAGAGTCATCAGTAAAAGAATAAAGTGAGTTTCATTAGAACAGAAACAAGAGAGTCATCAGTAAAAGAATAAAGTGAGTTTCATTAGAACAGAAATGAAGACGAATCAAAGCTGCAGCTCCTCTTCTACCTGAGCAGGTGAGTCCAACAGCTTTACCAGGTGAGCAGGTTCTTCTAGCTGAGTCTGATCTTCTACAGTCCAGGAGAGCAGACTCATGGCCTCCACACTGGAACTCTTTGGTCCACATTGGAGCCTCCACTTCTCCATAGAGCGCCCCCTGGAGGACTGAAGGAACCCCACAGTCAAGCTCCCTACAGACCACCTCTGCATCCTGCTGGTCAAAGTCAGCTTCACACACTGAGGACCACGACTGCTCAGACTTCACCTCCAGTCTGCCTGAACACAGACTAGTCCCATTCACCAGCCTGACAGAGTCTGGAGAGAGAGGGGACCATCATTAGTTTTGGGAATATTTAACTGCAACATTCATACCAATAAAGCTTTTTCTGAATTTGAAAGTAACAACTGATAAAGAGAGAGAGCACATTCATACCCTGACTCAAGTCTTTATATATTTGTATGATTTTAAAATGTCTTATTCAGGCACCATCTTGTGGTAGAATGTTTCTGTTTTCTACTGAATCTTTATTTTAGCAGGAAAACCTCATTAAGATTAAACTTGTCTTTTGCAGGAGTGTCCTGGCCAAGACAGGCAGCAACAGAAAGTTTCAGACAAACAACATAAAAACCAGTAATACAGACAGACCTCTGTAACATGAAGAATGACACTGTGGTGGACAGCAATGCATGATATCAGAAAATAAAGAAGATCAGAGCACCGTGGTAGCTGAATGGTTACAGCACCACATAACCACAACGTCCCTGATTCAACTCTGACTGGAGACCTTTGGTACATTTCATACCCCTCTCTCTCCCCCTTGTTTCCTGCCTACTTCTCCACCATCAGATGTCAATTAAGGCAGAAATAACCCAAAACATATAAAAGAAGATGTAGAAGTTTAAAAGGAGGAGTCTCTCTGTTATTAGGTAGTCACGCCCCTCATAACTCTGTTCACAGTAGAATAATGGATGAAGCTACAGCTAATCTGAATTAGACTGCTCCTGTTTTCCTCTGTCAGATTATTGCTTTCAGCAGTAGCAGCTCATGTTATCAGACCTCAGCTCAGACTACAGAGAACTGTAATTATTAACACTGGTCTGAGGTAGGGATGCCCCCTGAAACCTGCTTCTGAACTGGAACCAGTATTAAACACTTAAAAACCTGAGGTATGTTTAAGCTCAGTTCTTTTATCAGTACTTGAAGAAAACAAGGAGTGAGATTATTGGATGGTAAAATCTGGTTTTGGGTTCTGCTTATTTCCATGGAGATATTATTGAGTTCATATTGTGACACTGTTGTAAACATTGTTGTTGATGTCAGCAAACTCTGTATTTTTAACTCTAAAATATAAATACATTATAGTCCTGCTGTGGATCCATGACTTTCAATAACTATAATTTTAATATAGTAATAATGATAAAGAGCTGATAAGAGTATTGATAAAGAACCAGATCAATAAGAGGTATTGATAAGAGTAGTAGTATTGATAAAATCCTAATGAAACTGATCCCTAGTGTGAAGTCAGTACATCTGATCATGGTTCTGACACTGAGCTGACAGAGAGCAGCAAACTGCTCTGTTTACACTGTGTTCATACAAATGATTAAATACCATATACATACAGTATATTGTAACTGTAAACTGCTACTACTGCTGCTTTCTCTTGTAGTGTGAATATCCTTAAAGGTGCAGATTGTCTCAGTTTGAATCAATGAGCCTCCAGGAACAAGCTAACTTCTCTACCCTTTAGGATGCTGTCGTCCTGGATAAGTTTACAGTTCAGTCCAATGGAAACCACCAACTATCACTGTGACAGAGGAAGGAGAGTATTACTGTCAGAGATGATGTCACTGATGGACTTACCTGAGCAGGTGAGCTCCACGATGTAGGAAGAGGAATCTGGTGATACACATTCCCTCAGTGCAGATCCAGGACGAAGACAGCCATATCTGATCTCCCATACAGATCTTCGTGAGGCTTCATTTGTGCTTGTTGTTGAAACAGCAGAGCCACAGTCCAAATATCTACATATTCTAGCTGCTTCCTTCAGGGTCCAGTAAGTGGAACTCACTGGTCTCCACTCTCCATATTTCACCTCCAATGTACCTTCACAGCGACTGGCTCCTCCCACCAACCTGACAGGCTCTGAACAGAAACAAGAGAGTCATCAGTAAAAGAATAAAGTGAGTTTCATTAGAACAGAAACAAGAGAGTCATCAGTAAAAGAATAAAGTGAGTTTCATTAGAACAGAAACAAGAGAGTCATCAGTAAAAGAATAAAGTGAGTTTCATTAGAACAGAAACAAGAGAGTCATCAGTAAAAGAATAAAGTGAGTTTCATTAGAACAGAAATGAAGACAAATCAAAGCTGCAGCTCCTCTTCTACCTGAGCAGGTGAGTCCAACAGCTTTACCAGGTGAGCAGGTTCTTCTAGCTGAGTCTGATCTTCTACAGTCCAGGAGAGCAGACTCATTGCCTCCACACTGGAACTCTTTGGTCCACATTGGAGCCTCCACTTCTCCATAGAGCGCCCCCCGGAGGACTGAAGGAGCCTCACAGCCAAGCTCCCTACAGACCACCTCTGCATCCTGCTGGTCAAAGTCAGCTTCACACACTGAGGACCATGACTGCTCAGACTTCACCTCCAGTCTGCCTGAACACAGACTAGTCCCATCCACCAGCCTGACAGAGTCTGGAGAGAGAGGGGACCATCATTAGTTTTGGGAATATTTAACTGCAACATTCATACCAATAAAGCTTTTTCTGAATTTGAAAGTAACAACTGATGAAGAGAGAGAGCCAATGGCGCCGGAATGGCGGGGGGGGGGGGGGGGGCAGGGGGCCATTTCCTCCACCGACTTTACGGCCCATGGGCCGGAGCCGACTGTGCTGAGAAGCTGTGACTGAGAGGTGTCTGTCTGTCTGCTCACTTCATGTTGTTTCCCTTTGAATTCGGGGCAAAAGTACAAGATTAAACTGAGTGAGCACTGCGCATTCTCTGTCTATCAATCGCGCAGCAGCCACACACACACACACACACACACACACACACACACACACCTGCAGCAGCACTGTCCATGGTGCTGCGACTCGACTCCTGAACCGGTTATATGCCCACACAATGATTGGACTTAAAAAAAAAACATAATAAATGACATAAACCGATCGAACATTGAGAACTCTTTTATTTGAAATCAAACAAACCAATCAAATGCATGCATTATGTACAGCACCGCAAATCAGGCTACATTGTTTTATTGTTACATGTTTGCAATGTCTTCAGAGCAGTTACCCTAGCCTACAACCAAGCTAACTAAAAATTAAAAAAGGAAACACGACAGAAGAACTGGAGAAAAATAAAATAAAATACAATCAGACAAAACTGAGTTTCAACATTTGACATCGAAATCCCAGAGGTCTACAACACCAATGGAGCCAGGCCCTTCAGACCAAGGAGCAGTTCAGCCAGAACCCCCAAGCAGCAGCTCTGGGACCACTGAGATAGCCACAAACACCGGTAAAGTAGCTAATCCCATCTCCAGCTGTGCGGAAGCTTGTTGTCAGGACATAGAGATGGGAAAATCAGTTCAATTAATCATTGACAAAAAGGAAACTGCCAGAACATTTGGCCAGAGAGAACGATATTTTAATGCTGAATGGTACAAAGGCAGAGAGTGGTTGATTTCGTGCATCAGCAAGAAGCAAGCCTTCTGTGAAATATGCAGATTTGCTGCTGTCAAACAGCTCATCACTTTCTCCAAATGTGGAGATGATGGCTTTGTAAAGACGGGGATAAACAACTGGAAGAAGTGTCCAGGCCTTCTGGACAGCCATGAAAATTCACTTTTTTATTGAGAGTGTGTCCAAAAAAAGTGCACATATTTCAGTCAAACACCCGTCAATATACAGCTTGACAAACAAGTGCGCACTGAGCAAATAAGAAGGAGAGATGGGCTAATGGAGCAATTGTGCTGTCTACAGTTCCTGACCAGACAAGGGCTCGCTATCAGGGGCCATACAGATTCAGAGAGCAATTTCCGAAAGCTGCTTGAACTCGTAGCAGAGAAAAACCCCTTTCTGAAAAATGTCATGCTGGCTGGAAAATATGCATCTCATGAAACAATAAATGAACTTATACACAAGATGTATAGGGAGTCTCTCACCACTCTCCTAGCCGAAATAAAAAGTAATGCACAACACTATGCCATAATCATTGTAGCGGAATTTCAATAAACACTCGTTATCAGGGGCACCACCAGACGCAAGATCAGGAAATTATGATTATTTAATTAGACACAATTAAATACTATAACTCAATTTAGTAGACTTAATTAAAGTCACATCTCAGTCACATATCTTAAAGTTCGTTAATTCCAAGCATCAGGGAACTGAAAATGTATCCACACCACAGAAATAACTTGTACACGCACACAGTTTGTCAATAATACTAACAGACTATTTATTTAAACATATGAATTAATGAACAATCAAGATTATGTCATGAGCACTATAGAGGTTAAATATTCACAAAAGAAAGTTAATAGCAGGCTCTACTCATGTCACAGCAGTGATAAATGAGAGGTCTAAACGTCTAGGTAATATTTAGATTATTCTATTGTTACTAAACTTATGCAAAAGTGGAATGTGAGTAGTCAGCTATAGCTTATCACCAGCCTTTGATTAGATATAATTGCACCCTACTTTGCAGAAGATTTCGGATCGTCAGCACTGAAAGGAGTCTCGTTCGTCGAAGCTCAGCGGGGTGTTAATCTCGACGGCCTCCGTCTGCGGGTCTCCGGTGGCTGTGGTTCGGCTCGGTCCGGCAGGCTCTTGGAGCTGCAGGTTCCGACACTGCTTCTGGAGGGGTGGTACTCGCGGTGAAGAGTAGCTGTGACTGACTCAGTTATCGTCTCATAAACTTCGATTAAGGTTGGCCAACAAAGTCGAAGTTAATCAACGTAACTGATTTGATGGAAAAGAGTCAAAACGGGTCTCTTGAATTCAGCTTGAATTATCAAGAAAAAAGATCTTTCAGGCCTTGATGAGTCTTTGAATCAAGGAATTAACTGAGGTTTGTAGTCTGGGTAAGAAAAATATAATAGGATAAAAGTAAGTCGACTTAAGAAAAATCAAGAAAAAGGATCAAAACAACTAAACGAGGATAGAGTAAAAAGGTAACAAAGTTAACTGAAATACAATTGACTGACTTAAAGCAAAGCAAACTGATAAATGCACGATAATACTGATATAAGCTTTAGTATAACTTGGATATAACTCTGGGATAAACTCTGAATAAAACTCTAGTATAACTCTGAATAAACTCTGATAGAACTCTGAGGAGAGTTTGAACGCTGGCGCGTTTTGTTCCGAGAGGCGGAGGGGGGCACGCCCACCTTTCTGTGTGTGAGTGCCTCTTCCCCTCCCCACTGAAGATAGGGAAAATGGGTGAAAGTTGAATTAGTTGTGCATATTTTTAATTGAAATACTAGAACCTAATTCTTTAATTTCTCATCACTGCTGTCACATTTGTACGAGTTGAAAAAAAATGCATCCTTCATTTTAGTACAGGCATAACAGACATGAATTGACATTTCACTATAAATGTTCTTTGGTCACAAGTTTACAATCAATTGGAACACGTATAATATTAGAGAAACGGTCTTCTGATCTTCCTAAACAAGATTATACCGTGTTTACCTTAGCGGGTTTAACAAACTTTAATGATATCACTTTTTATGAATTCCTGTCTGATTTTAACACTGTTTGTATTTACAAGAGATGATAGTCTTAAGCATCGCTCCGTTAACATAAAAACACAGAGTTAAAACAGACATCAAAGAAAAATAATGACAAAACACAATATTACAGGTATCACATTGCTTATTACTTCTTCAAATAGGTATTTTGATTGTCCGCTGCATTAGGGGCAGAAATAAAGGTTCATTTGGAGGTGAAGGTAAAGGAATGTTTCCTTGAGTAACAAATGTTCATGTTTTGCTTCAAAGATGACAAGACAGATTTAACATGTCGCTCACAATCTCTAATGAGATTAGCGGTGGCCATAATTTGACTTTTACTCCGGGGGTAAAGTTCGTTTGAGGTGTAACACGTCATAATTTACACCTCTTCCTTAGTAGGTGAGTCTCAGAACAGGGGGGGGGGGGGGGGGGGGAGGAAGGCCGTAGCTCATTCAAATTTCAGTGAATTCTCATTTACGGCCATCCTTGCGATCAGATAAAAACATTCCATTCAGACTGACTCTGTCCCCTGTGAATCAGCCAGATGTTTTCGCTACATCATGGATGAAACTCGCAACTGTGCTGGACATGAACAGCTGTCTATGTGTCTCAGATGAGCATCAGCTGACTATGTCATCCATGAAGTCTTCCTCTGAAGGTATGACTGTCCTAATACAGACGCTGAATCAATCACCCTCACAATCAAGGACATGTTACTTAGATGTGGCCTTGATATTAACAACATAAGAGGGCAAACATACGATGGCGCATCTGTTCTACAGGGACAAATGTCAGGTGTGGCCAAACGTATATAACACATTAATCCCAAGGCCGTATCAATCCATTGCACAAACCACAGTTTGAACTTAATCCTCCAAAAGGCTGCTTCAAAGTGCAATATTATACATGGTGCTTTCAGTTTAGTTCAAGACATACATGATGTGATCAAAAACTCACCAAAACAACTTGCCATCTTTAACATGATCTAACCTCTTCTGCCACATCTACCTCCAGCCTGAAACCGCTCTGCCCCACACAGAACCAGTGCAATTAAATTTTTGCTGGATAATTTCGAAGCTGTCTATGACAATTTGGAGGAAATTATCAGAATGGGGGAAAACACAGAAGCATGCAAAAAAGCACCAGGGCTGCAAGCTTTAATGACGCAGTTCAGTGTTTTCTTTGGACTCAAAACACAGCCATTAACGGCCTGGTTCAGGGGCCCACACTCCCTCCAAGGCGAAGTGCTCCACGCTGTTATGACGATTGTGATGCACCTCATCAGCGGGACAATCCAGAGGACTACTTCAGGAGTCAGTTCTTTGAGGTAATCGACCTCCTCACTTCTGAGCTGGTGCGAAGGTTTGATCAGTCCACTCTTCACCTGCTTATGGGGATCGAACAAGTGCTCCTCACAGCAATAAACAAGGCCCCAGGGCAGCATCACTCAGCATCCCCCAGAATCAGCTCTCCACCCAGCTGTCAATGTTTCCAGCAGTTCTACAGGCACACAACAGCTCAGCTGATAGACCCATTAGTCGGGTCACAAAGATGTCCACAATTGCGGACATGCTGGCAGCACAGGAACGAGGCACCCAATCCCTCTTCAGTGAGGTCGACAGGCTTCTTCAGCTGTATTTGACAGTGCCCATGTCAAATACGACAGCTGAGCCGAGCTTCTCCAGCCTGCATCGCCTGAAAACCTCCCTCCGCTCAACAATGTCCGAACCACATCGGAATCACCTTCTCTTCCTACACATCCACAAAGACTTGACCGATGGCCTGGACCTCAGAAAAGTGTTCTGCAGCTTCTGCTTTGTGATATGGTATATGCTATCAATTAAAGTAAAATTTATTGATTTATTAAACTCACAGTCATCAGTATCATAACTTGGAATGGGCGCTCGATGTGCCTCTGGTGTCTCTTCCTGCTCATGACAACCACCAGGTGGAGCGGCCACTATCCCACTGATAGTTAAGAAAAACTGTAGCATATAAAAAGCTGTTAAGGAGGCCTTCAATGCTGATATAATACTGAATACCCCATTTTCAATACTGTAACATTATAAATTAGCTTATTTACTTTCTGTTACCCTGTTAGTTAGCAAGTTAACAGAGTGCTGACAAAGTAAGAGCATTTGTTCAATAACAGCAGTCATTTAATGTTAATGTTATTATATCATTATCTGCTCCACTTACCACTGTCTTTCTTTCTTTTTTCTTCCTCTTCTCACTACCAGATGGATAGCTCCTTTTCATTTTCCTTCAGCTTCATTTCCAATTTACAGAATGATAATTTAGCATCAAACAGATTAACTTGAGGTGGGATCATGGGATTGACATGGGGCCCCTTTAGGGAGGTTTCCTACTGAGATGTCATTGCAAATTGCCCGTTGTTGTTCAAGGGGGAGGGGGATGCGGTCACAGTGATGTTATTTTTTTTGTCCATTTCCTTATTTTTTCCCCTCAAAGTAAAGTTTGTTGTTAACTACATTACTTGAATAATTTTCTTTACTCACCATCTGTCGTGTAAGAAGACTGGGTTACACTGCAACTTCATTTGATCCAGGTGATGTAAAGTCTCTACCGCTGTGCCACCGCACATGGTCTCGCACCAGTGTGAACTATACTATGACTTTCGGGGAATTCACTTGTTTTCACTTTGTCATGGTCAGAAACTGCAGCAATTATAAAACACTTGCTTTTACCAATGATCATCATTCCTATTAAATAACATGCATAACAAAAATAACAGGTGAAAAGTAGCCACTGTAGTCTGTGTGTTTTCAGCACCACAGATTTTTCATTAAAGTGCGAGAGTCCCACAGCGCCCCACCTCTAAAATGAATCCGGCGCCGCTGGAGAGAGCACATTCATACCCTGACTCAAGTCTTTATAAATACATTATAGTCCTGTTGTGGATTCATGACTTTCATTAACTATAATTTTAATATAGTAATAATATTACTATAATGATAAAGAGCTGATAAGAGTATTGATGAAGAACCAGATCAATAAGAGGTATTGATAAGAGTAGTAGTATTGATAAAATCCTAATGAAGCTGATCCCTAGTGTGAAGTCAGTACATCTGATCATGGTTCTGACACTGAGCTGACAGAGAGCAGCAAACTGCTCTGTTTACACTGTGTTCATACAAATGATTAAATACCATATACATACAGTATATTGTAACTGTAAACTGCTACTACTGCTGCTTTCTCTTGTAGTGTGAATATCCTTAAAGGTGCAGATTGTCTCAGTTTGAATCAATGAGCCTCCAGGAACAAGCTAACTTCTCTACCCTTTAGGATGCTGTCGTCCTGGATAAGTTTACAGTTCAGTCCAATAGAAACCACCAACTACCACTGTGACAGAGGAAGGAGAGTATTACTGTCAGAGATGATGTCACTGATGGACTTACTTGAGCAGGTGACCTCCACGATGGAGGAAGAGAAACCTGAAAATACACAGTCCCTCAGTGCAGATCCAGGATGAAGACAGCCAGATCTGAACCTCCATACAGATCTGTCTGAGTCTTCATTTCTGCTTGTTGTTGCAACAGCAGAGCCACAGTCCAAATATCTACATGTTATAGCTGCTTCCTTCAGGGTCCAGTCATAGACATTCACTGGTCTCCACTCTCCATGTTTCACCTCCAGTCTACCTGCACAGCGACTGGCTCCTCCCACCATCCTGACAAAGTCTGGAGAGAGAGGACCATCATTAGTTTTGGGAGTATTTAACTGCAACTTGATTTTCTGGAGTACATTATAATTTCTTAGGTCTTTGCAGAGTTTTTACTGACTCCTGTTTAGTCTGTCTTGCCTCTAGCTCTGGCCTGTTGGTTGTTGTTAGTTTTTAGCTGACCAGTGGACCTAAAGGCCTGGCTGAGCTGCGACTTCCTGCTACTAAACTAAACTAAAAAAAACTGAAGTTATTGTGCTTAGAGACACATGGTCTAATGATATAACTACTCTGGATGGAATCACTCTGCCTCCAGCACCACTGTAAGGAACCTAGCAGTTATATTTGATCAGGATTTGTCCTTTACCTCTCATATAAAACACATTTTGCCTTTTCATCTACGTAATATTGTTCAAATCAGACACATCCTGTCTCGCTGAAAACTAGTCCATGCATTTTGTTACTACTAGCTAAGCTAGCCTGGTACTTTGATAGCCTCGTCACCAAATCCAGATCCATTCCTCAACTGGCCCAGATGGTTACTGCTGATGATCCTTCTGGTGTTAAATCTGCACTCAGAGTCCCTGAATGTCTGATTAATGAACTCCTTCAAAGGCAGGCAGTGTGCCTGTTCCACAATGGAGCAATAAGTAGAGTTCATGTCCAGTACTTCCTGTAAACAATCCCATAATAATAATAATAATAATAATAATAATAATAATAATAATAATAATAATAATAATAATAATTACATTTTATAGATACTATAGACACAGAAATTAGCCATGTGCAGCAGACAGTGATGACATAAAACTGTGATGACTGTACCAAATCTGGATTTTCACTTTCCAATGCTAACATTAGCATATTTTATGAGTTGTTATTTTTGAGGGTATTTGGTCATAAACCCAAATAGATTGAGTGTCCACCACTGATGAAGGTGTGAGTAACGTCCTCCAGCTCCTCCTGGAGGATCAGAGGTGTTCCCAGACCACATGAGATACATTCTCTGTTTTTACCTGGTTGGTGATCATCTTCAGCCTGGAGTCCTGGAGAGAAAATCACACAATTAATATTTATATTGGTGCAGAGCTGTGAACTGAACAAACACTGTGAGGCTTTCCAGCAGCTCAGAGCTCATCTCAGTGAAAACACTCATTATTGAACTCACTCAGGAGTCATTTGACCAGTTTACCACTGACCTGCAAACTGGACCTCAATATGACTTTTACATCTCTTTTACCAAATATGCCACAGACTGTTATAATGTATATGTGAAAGTAACATGTTCAGTTTTCAGTAACTAGAAGACGGAGCTAAAAACCAAGTCAGACTAAAGTGTTTGCTCTCTGGTTTAGAAACCTCGAGACTCTGGAAGACAGAGGCAGTCAGCTAGACATCTAAAGTAATCGTGTTTCCTGGTTTGTCGGTTGGTTCTTTTTTTGCCTCTTATGTTCTGGAAGTGCCTCTGGCATGACAGAAGTGGCCTCTTTTTTCAAATTAGCAGGGTGCTAACCTGGTCATCAGGGGAGTTTAACCATTCATTCACATTCACACACCGTTGGTGCAGCAACAGGAGCAATTTGGGGTTAAGTGTCTTGCCCACAAGGACACATCGACATGTGGACTGGAGGAGCCGGGAATCGAACCACCAATCTTCCAATTGGAGGACGACCGCTCTACCTCCTGAGCCACAGCCGACAGGTGTATGGAGGAAGAGGATCTGAGGGAGCGGGAGGGAACATGGAGAAGATCAGACAGATATTGGGGGGGGGGTTGTGGATGGCCTTGAATGTTAACAGAAGAACTTTGAATTGAATACAGAACTGAGCCGGGAGCCAGTGGAGCTGTTGGAGGACAGGAGTGATGTGGTGGATGGAGGGGGTTCGAGTGATGATACGAGAAGCTGAGTTCTGGACCAGTTGAAGTTCATGGAGGGATTTGTGAGGGAGGCCAAAGAGGAGAGAGTTGATCAGTGAGAAGTTTTGAGTAAATGTCAGATTGTGAGCAGTGAGCAGCTCCTCCTCTTCCTGTCTGTACAGAAGAACAGAAGCTAACTGATTTTAAAGCAGGTTCAGATAAAAACTGGAGAAACAAGCAGTTTGCTGAAGTTTGTCACAAAAGATGTGATGAGCAGGAGGAAGATCATTCAGCTCCAGTTTCACGGCCTCGTGGGGTTTGGACCCTTTGAGTTTGCTCTCTTGGTTTCCAGTGTTGTACTTCTGTTCTTCAGTCCTTTAGCTCATTTGGTTTGACTTATTTATATTTGGGTCGTTTGTTGTGTGTGTTCCTGCTCTCCTTCCAGCCCATTCCCCCTACACACCTGTCCTGTGTCAGTCCTCACTGTCCTCCCAGTCTGTCCTTGTCTTCTCACCTGTTCCTCATCTACTCATTAGTTCACTTAGTATTTTTTTATAAAGATTTTTTGGCACAGACGCCTTTATTTAATAGTAGACAGACAGGAAACAGGAGAGAGAGGGGGGTGTGACATGCAGCAAAGTACCTCCGGCCGGGGTTTCAAAGCTGGGGTTGGCTGCATATGTGGCATGCGCTCTAAACACTCGACCACCTGCGCGCCTAGTTCACTTAGTATTTAAGTCTTGGTTTTCAGTTCAGTCCTTGTTGGATCCTTTGTCAAGTCTTCTCTGCTCAGCCTACTTTTGGGTTTTATCTCCATGTTCCAGGAATAAACACTTTTTCCTGCAGCCTGCTTTCACTGAGAGTTTTCTACATGTGGATCCATCTGCTCCTCTCTGACTCCAAGTAATAAAGACAAGTACGCGGCTGTTACAGCAGCAGCAAGCCGAACTGTTGAGAGGGATTTTCTGTCTCATGAAGGATTCATTGTGTCCTGTGTGTCTAAACCTCAGGAAAGACACCTGGTAGTAACACTGACTGTTTCTGATCTAGTAGGAGTTCAGCAAAGGTTATCATATTCCTTGGTTGTTTCTGTTCTCTATTAATTTATTACTCGTCTTATTCAAATGTCCACTAGGAGTTACAGTATAAAAGCTGAAACTGTTTGTTGCTTGGCAGAACGACTGTGTGTCCTTCTCCATGCTGGCATGAACTGAGTAAAGACAAAGATTCATCACTCCATCATCTGTACTTCCTCAGAAATGTGTGATGACACAGACTGAAGTCTTTGTCCTGCAATCCTTTCAAAGAGAACTGACTGAATCAACAATAATTAAACTATTTCACTTTACACAAATTTCTGCACAAGTTGTCTTGCTGTCATCATCAGGAGAAGCAAAATGATCATTTTGGACTGTTGTTGTCTATTTCAGTTTATTGGGTGTAGGTTTTTTTGGGGTGTACAGTTGTATTGTGTGTGTGGTTTACATACAGTATGTATCATAGTCATAGCAGCCTGTAACAGTGATCTATGTGAAGTGCCACTACGGTACTAGATTGCACATTTGATTAGTGTTTGTTTTCTGGTGATCTACTAAGAATAACTGTGTAAATGACAACAGGTGCAGACAGCAGTATTTAAATCAGGGTTTTGTGTCTTAATGTAAAGTTTGGACGAGCAGAAATGTGATCACATGGAATTAGAGGTTCTAATGGAAGAGGTTAACAAATATAGCTAGTATCATAATTACAAAGTCAATGCTGTTTCTTAAAACCAAAAATATTAACATAGGTAGAAAAAACCTGTTCTCTGTGTATTGTGTCACTGTGTCACTACTTATTACTGATAAATATACTGATAAATTAACTGATGAGCTGCTTCTCAGAACAGAAACCACTAACCACAGGTGAGCCAGATTTTACTGTGATAAGCAGTTTGACAGAGTAACAGGAAGCAGCTCAAACACGTATACTGGGAGAGAAAAAAAAGGGGTTTCACACCTTTCAGTCCTGTACGTGACAGCAAACATGTTGCCATGGTAACATATGTGTCCTCTAATCTATACATTAGTTTGTCCTTTGTCCATTGGCCCTTTCTCGTGCCTGATTTCCACATTAAAAGTTTGCAGAAACAAAGACCAGCACATAAGTCTCTGGTTAGAAATCTGCATCTGATTAATAAACACCAGAGGGTTAGGGTCGGTACACGACGGTATGCAAACCAGCAGAGCCAACATACACCTCAAAATGATTAAGAGCCAAGAAGCGGGCAAGAGCCTCCTTCTCAGTGGTGGAATATAACTGTTGATGGCAGTAAATTTTCCTGGAGAAATACGAAACAGGATGCTCCAGCCGATCATCTCCTTCCTGAAGAAGGACAGCACCTGCTCCTGCATCACTCGCATCGACAGAAAGTTTAAATGTCCAATCAAACTCTGGTGCAGCAAGTATGAGACCATTAGTCAGCAAAGCCTTCACACAGAAGTTCCTACAAAAACTTCTATTTTGTAATCCCAAAAAAACAGCGCAGCTCACACTGATAAACTGGAGCAGGGAACGACACAATAGCTTCAATCTTGGAGTGCAGCGGCCTGACTTGCCCCCAGCCAACAACCTGGCCTAAATGGGCCACCGTAGCCTGACCAAAATACACTTGGTAAGGTTGAGTGTGAGATTGGCATCACTCAGTGTGCACCAGACGCTGAAATGTAGCAGGAGTTTTACGCACGCCGAATGGCATCACCGTATATTACAAGAAAGCGCCAGGGGTCACGAAAGCAGAAATGTCTTGTCTGCGGAGTCAGTGACAGCTGCCAACAACCTTTGAGCAGGTCAAGCTTCATCATATAATTAGCAATACCAACATGGTCAACACAACCTCAGCTCTGAGAATAGGATAACAATCTAGCTTCGTGACCACATTCACTTTACAGAAATCCATGCAGAACCGGTCTGAGCCATCAGATTTATCAGCCAAGAGACACGAGGCTCTGCAATGCCATTCTCTAACATTTAATTCACCTGCTTTTGTAAACGGGCACATTCATCAGGACACATGTGGTGAGTGTGCTGTTTACTGGAGGAGAATCCCCCACATCAATATCATGCTTCAACACATGGGTCCGAGATGGCACATGAGAGAACAGCGAGAGTCAGTTAACCCGACCACAACCTCGTACTGAGACTGAGACAAATGTGGAAAACTCTTACCAAGTTGAGACAAGAGTTTTTTGAACCTCCGCAGACAACTGGAGGTTATATTGAGTTACAGCAGAAAAATATTACCAGAAAAACACGTTATGGTCGAGTATATGTGACAAAGTCAATGCTGTTAGTAAAACCAAAGTTTTCCTTCAGTCAACTTTTGACTTAAATTCAGTATTTTTACAAAGAGGTTTTGAGTCTTTCACACATCCATCATTAAACCAGAGTCCTACCTGAGCTGCACAGCAACAGCAACACCATCAGCAGGTGATCCATGACCAGGTAGACCGTCTGTCTCTGTGTCCGTCTGACGGACTTCATCGCTCTCCTCTGATGATAACATGATCTGTTTCCTCTTTTTATCTCATTACCCAGGAAATTAAGTGATGAGCTGCTTCTTAGAACTGACGCCACTAACCACAGGTGAGCAAGATTTTACTGTGATAAGCAGTTTGACAGAAAAACAGGAAGCAGCTCAACACGTTTACTGGGAGAGAAAAAAAAAAGGTGTTCACACCTTTCAGTCCTGTACGTGACAGCAAACATGTCGCCATGGTAACAGATGTGTCCTCTGTAATCTGTACATCAGTTTGTCCTCATAATGCCATTTACTTCATTTTGAACAACTAGAAACTGTTTTTATTATTAAAAGTATAAAATGCAGGGGGCAGCAGAGTGTCAGTGAGACCAGCAGGGGGCAGCAGAGTGTCAGTGTGAGCAGCAGGGGGCAGCAGAGTGTCAGTGAGACCAGCAGGGGGCAGCAGAGTGTCAGTGTGAGCAGCAGGGGGCAGCAGAGTGTCAGTGAGACCAGCAGGGGGCAGCAGAGTGTCAGTGAGACCAGCAGGGGGCAGCAGAGTGTCAGTGTGAGCAGCAGGGGGCAGCAGAGTGTCAGTGAGACCAGCAGGGGGCAGCAGAGTGTCAGTGAGACCAGCAGGGGGCAGCAGAGTGTCAGTGAGACCAGCAGGGGGCAGCAGAGTGGAAACGTTCCGTGAAAGGTGGAAAATGGTGACTGCGATCCTCTGCATCTTCAATATTTAAACTTTATTTATTTCAGTTTTCTTACATTGAAAACATGTTCATGAACTGATAAGCAGCTGTTTCGCTTCTAAGAACTGAAGCCACTAACCACAGGTAATCAAGATTTTACTGTGATAAGCAGTTTGACAGACTAACAGGAAGCAGCTCAACACGTATACTGGGAGAGAAAAAAAAGGTGTTTCACACCTTTCAGTCTTGTACGTGACAGCAAACATGTTGCCATGGTAACAGATGTGTCCTCTGTAATCTGAACATCAGTTTCTCCTCATAATGCCATTTACTTCACTTTAAAACAGTTTCTAGTTATTCAAAGTTTTTATTATTAAAAGTATAAAAAGCAGGGGGCAGCAGAGTGTCAGTGTGAGCAGCAGGGGGCAGCAGAGTATCAGTGTGACCAGCAGGGGGCAGCAGAGTGTCAGTGTATCCAGCAGGGGGCAGCAGAGTGTCAGTGTATCCAGCAGGGGGCAGCAGAGTGTCAGTGTATCCAGCAGGGGGCAGCAGAGTGTCAGTGTGAGCAGCAGGGGGCAGCAGAGTATCAGTGTGACCAGCAGGGGGCAGCAGAGTGTCAGTGTGAGCAGCAGGGGGCAGCAGAGTGTCAGTGTGAGCAGCAGGGGGCAGCAGAGTGTCAGTGTGAGTAGCAGGGGGCAGCAGAGTGTCAGTGTATCCAGCAGGGGGCAGCAGAGTATCAGTGTGAGCAGCAGGGGGCAGCAGAGTGTCAGTGTGAGCAGCAGGGGGCAGCAGAGTGTCAGTGTATCCAGCAGGGGGCAGCAGAGTATCAGTGTGAGCAGCAGGGGGCAGCAGAGTGTCAGTGTGAGCAGCAGGGGGCAGCAGAGTGTCAGTGTGAGCAGCAGGGGGCAGCAGACTGTCAGTGTGAGCAGCAGGGGGTAGCAGTGTGTCAGTGTGAGCAGCAGGGGGCAGCAGAGTGTCAGTGTGAACAGCAGGGGCAGCAGAGTATCAGTGTATCCAGCAGGGGGCAGCAGAGTGTCAGTGTGAGCAGCAGGGGGCAGCAGAGTGTCAGTGTGAGCAGCAGGGGGCAGCAGAGTGTCAGTGTGAGCAGCAGGGGGCAGCAGAGTGTCAGTGTGAACAGCAGGGGCAGCAGAGTATCAGTGTATCCAGCAGGGGGCAGCAGAGTGACAGTGTGAGCAGCAGGGGGCAGCAGAGTGTCAGTGTGTCCAGCAGGGGGCAGCAGAGTGCGAGCAGCAGGGGGCAGCAGAGTGTCAATGTGAGCAGCAGGGGGCAGCACAGTGTCAGTGTGAGGAGCAGGGGGCAGCAGAGGGTCAGTGTGAGCAGCAGGGGGCAGCAGAGTGTCAGTGAATCCAGCAGGGGGCAGCAGAGTGTCAGTGTGAGCAGCAGGAGGCAGCAGAGTGTCCGTGTGAGCAGCAGGGGGCAGCAGAGTGTCAGTGTATCCAGGAGGGGGCAGCAGAGTGTCAGTGTGAGCAGCAGGGGGCAGCAGAGTGTCAGTGTGAGCAGCAGGGGGCAGCAGAGTGTCAGTGTGAGCAGCAGGGGGCAGCAGAGTGTCAGTGTATCCAGCAGGGGGCAGCAGAGTGTCAGTGTGAGCAGCAGGGGGCAGCAGACTGTCAGTGTATCCAGCAGGGGGCAGCAGAGTGTCAGTGTGACCAGCAGGGGGCAGCAGAGTGTCAGCGTGACCCGCAGGGGGCAGCAGAGAGTGAGTGTATCCAGCAGGGGGCAGCAGAGTGTCAGTGAGACCAGCAGGGGGCAGCAGCAGGGGGCAGCAGAGTGTCAGTGTGAGCAGCAGGGGGAAGCAGCAGGGGGCAGCAGAGTGTCAGTGTGACCAGCATGGGGTAGCAGAGTGTCAGTGTGAGCAGCAGGGGGTAGCAGAGTGTCAGTGTGAGCAGCAGGGGGCAGCAGAGTGTCAGTATGAATAGAAGGGGGCAGCAGAGTGTCAGTGTGAGCAGCAGGGGGCAGCAGAGTGTCAGTGTGAGCAGCAGGGGGCAGCAGAGTGTCAGTGTGAGCAGCAGGGGGCAGCAGAGCGTCAGTGTGAGCAGCAGGGGGCAGCAGAGTGTCAGTGTGAGCAGCAGGGGGCAGCAGAGTGTCAGTGTGAGCAGCAGGGGGCAGCAGAGTGTCAGTGTGAGCAGCAGGGGGCAGCAGAGTGTCAGTGAGAGCAGCAGGGGGCAGCAGAGTGTCAGTGTGAGCAGCAGGGGGCAGCAGAGTATCAGTGTGAGCAGCAGGGGGCAGCAGAGTGTCAGTGAGACCAGCAGGGGGCAGCAGAGTGTCAGTGTGAGCAGCAGAGTGTCAGTGTGACCAGCAGGGGGCAGCAGAGTGTCAATGTGACAGCAGGGGGCAGCAGAGTGTCAGTGTGAGCAGCAGGGGGCAGCAGATTTTCAATGTGAGCAGCAGGGGGCAGCAGAGTGACAGTGAGACCAGCAGGGGGCAGCAGAGTGTCAGTGAGACCAGCAGGGGGCAGCAGAGTGTCAGTGTGAGCAGCAGGGGGCAGCAGAGTGTCAGTGTATCCAGCAGGGGGCAACAGAGTGTCAGTGTATCAGGCAGGGGGCAGCAGGGTGTCCGTGTGAGCAGCAGGTGGCAGCAGAGTGTCAGTGTATTCAGCAGGGGCAGCAGAGTGTCAGTGTATCCAGCAGGGGGCAGCAGAGTGTCAGTGTATCCAGCAGGGGGCAGCAGAGTGTCAGTGTGAGCAGCAGGGGGCAGCAGAGTGTCAGTGTATCCAGCAGGGGGCAGCAGAGTGTCAGTGTGAGCAGCAGGGGACAGCAGAGTGTCAGTGTGAGTAGCAGGGGGCAGCAGAGTGTCAGTGTGACCAGCAGGGGGCAGCAGACTGTCAGTGTATCCAGCAGGGGGCAACAGAGTGTCAGTGTATCAGGCAGGGGGCAGCAGGGTGTCAGTGTGAGCAGCAGGTGGCAGCAGAGTGTCAGTGTATCCAGCAGGGGCAGCAGAGTGTCAGTGTATCCAGCAGGGGGCAGCAGAGTGTCAGTGTATCCAGCAGGGGGCAGCAGAGTGTCAGTGTGAGCAGCAGGGGGCAGCAGAGTGTCAGTGTGAGCAGCAGGGGGTAGCAGAGTGTCAGTGTGAGCAGCAGGGGGCAGCAGAGTGTGAATGTGACCAGCAGGGGGCAGCAGTATGTCAGTGTGACCAGCAGGGGGCAGCAGAGTGTCAATGTGAGCAGCAGGGGGCAGCAGAGTGTCAGTGTGAGCAGCAGGAGGCAGCAGAGTGTCAGTGTATCCAGCAGGGGCAGCAGAGTGTCAGTGTATCCAGCAGGGGGCAGCAGAGTGTCAGTGTATCCAGCAGGGGGCAGCAGAGTGTCAGTGTGACCAGCAGGGGGCAGCAGAGTGTCAGTGTGAGCAGCAGGGGGCAGCAGAGTGTCAGTGTATCCAGCAGGGGCAGCAGAGTGTCAGTGTATCCAGCAGGGGGCAGCAGAGTGTCAGTGTATCCAGCAGGGGGCAGCAGAGTGTCAGTGTGACCAGCAGGGGGCAGCAGAGTGTCAATGTGAGCAGCAGGGGGCAGCAGAGTGTCAGTGTGAGCAGCAGGAGGCAGCAGAGTGTCAGTGTATCCAGCAGGGGCAGCAGAGTGTCAGTGTATCCAGCAGGGGGCAGCAGAGTGTCAGTGTATCCAGCAGGGGGCAGCAGAGTGTCAGTGTGACCAGCAGGGGGCAGCAGAGTGTCAGTGTGAGCAGCAGGGGGTAGCAGAGTGTCAGTGTGAGCAGCAGGGGGTAGCAGAGTGTCAGTGTGAGCAGCAGGGGGCAGCAGAGTGTCAGTGTATCCAGCAGGGGGCAACAGCGTGTCAGTGTATCAGGCAGGGGGCAGCAGGGTGTCAGTGTGAGCAGCAGGTGGCAGCAGAGTGTCAGTGTATCCTGCAGGGGCAGCAGAGTGTCAGTGTATCCAGCAGGGGGCAGCAGAGTGTCAGTGTATCCAGCAGGGGGCAGCAGAGTGTCAGTGTGAGCAGCAGGGGGCAGCAGAGTGTCAGTGTATCCAGCAGGGGGCAGCAGAGTGTCAGTGTGAGCAGCAGGGGACAGCAGAGTGTCAGTGTGAGTAGCAGGGGGCAGCAGAGTGTCAGTGTGACCAGCAGGGGGCAGCAGAGTGTCAGTGTGACCAGCAGGGGGCAGCAGAGTGTCAGCGTGAGCAGCAGGGGGCAGCAGAGTGTCAGCGTGACCCGCAGGGGGCAGCAGAGAGTGAGTGTATCCAGCAGGGGGCAGCAGAGTGTCAGTGAGACCAGCAGGGGGCAGCAGAGGGCAGCAGAGTGTCAGTGTGAGCAGCAGGGGGCAGCAGCAGGGGGCAGCAGAGTGTCAGTGTGAGCAGCAGGGGGTAGCAGAGTGTCAGTGTGAGCAGCAGGGGGCAGCAGCAGGGGGCAGCAGAGTGTCAGTGTGACCAGCATGGGGCAGCAGAGTGTCAGTGTGAGCAGCAGGGGGTAGCAGAGTGTCAGTGTGAGCAGCAGGGGGTAGCAGAGTGTCAGTGTGAGCAGCAGGGGGCAGCAGAGTGTCAGTATGAGTAGAAGGGGGCAGCAGAGTGTCAGTGTGAGCAGCAGGGGGCAGCAGAGTGTCAGTGTGAGCAGCAGGGGGCAGCAGAGTGTCAGTGAGACCAGCAGGGGGCAGCAGAGTGTCAGTGTGACCAGAAGGGGGCAGCAGAGTGTCAGTGAGACCAGCAGGGGGCAGCAGAGTGTCAGTGTGACCAGAAGGGGGCAGCAGAGTGTGACCAGCAGGGGGAAGCAGAGTGTCAGAGTGAGCAGCAGAGGGCAGCAGAGTGTCAGTGTGAGCAGCAGGGGGCAGCAGAGTGTCAGTGAGACCAGCAGGGGGCAGCAGAGTGTCAGTGTGACCAGAAGGGGGCAGCAGAGTGTGAGCAGCAGGGGGCAGCAGAGTGTCAGTATGAGTAGCAGGGGGCAGCAGAGTGTCAGTGTGAGCAGCAGGGGGCAGCAGAGTGTGAGTGTATCCAGCAGGGGGCAGCAGAGTGTCAGTGTGAGCAGCAGGGGGCAGCAGAGTGTGAGTGTATCCAGCAGGGGGCAGCAGAGTGTCAGTGTGAGCAGCAGGGGGCAACAGAGTGTCAGTATGAGCAGCAGGGGGCAGCAGAGTGTCAGTGTGAGCAGCAGGGGGCAGCAGAGTGTCAGTGTATCCAGCAGGGGGCAGCAGAGCGTCAGTGTGAGCAGCAGGGGGCAGCAGAGTGTCATTGTGAGCAGCAGGGGGCAGCAGAGTGTCAGTGTGAGCAGCAGGGGGCAGCAGAGGGTCAGTGTGAGCAGCAGGGGGCAGCAGAGTGTCAGTGTGAGCAGCAGGGGGCAGCAGAGTGTCAGTGTATCCAGCAGGGGGCAGCAGAGCGTCAGTGTGAGCAGCAGGGGGCAGCAGAGTGTCATTGTGAGCAGCAGGGGGCAGCAGAGTGTCAGTGTGAGCAGCAGGGGGCAGCAGAGGGTCAGTGTGAGCAGCAGGGGGCAGCAGAGTGTCAGTGTGAGGAGCAGGGGGCAGCAGAGTGTCAGTGTGAGCAGCAGGGGGAAGCAGAGTGTCAGTGTGTCCAGCAGGGGGCAGCAGAGTGTCAGTTTATCCATCAGGGGGCAGCAGAGTGTCAGTGTGAGCAGCAGGGGGCAGCAGAGTGTCAGTGTATCCAGCAGGGGGCAGCAGAGTGTCAGTGTATCCAGCAGGGGGCAGCAGAGTGTCAGTGTGAGCAGCAGGGGGCAGCAGAGTGTCAGTGTGAGCAGCAGGGGGCAGCAGAGTGTCATTTTGAGTAGCAGGGGGCAGCAGAGTGTTAGTGTCAGCAGCAGGGGGCAGCAGAGTGTCAGTGTGACCAGCAGGGGGCAGCAGAGTGTCAGTGTGAGCAGCAGGGGGCAGCAGAGTGTCAGTGTAACCAGCAGGGGGCATCAGAGTGTCAGTGTGGGCAGCAGGGGGCAGTAGAGTGTCACTGTGAGCAGCAGGGGGCAGCAGAGTGTCAGTGTGAGCAGCAGAGTGTCAGTGTGAGCAGCAGGGGGCAGCAGAGTGTGAGTGTATCCAGCAGGGGGCAGCAGAGTGTCAGTGTGAGCAGCAGGGGGCAGCAGACTGTCAGTGTATCCAGCAGGGGGCAGCAGAGTGTCAGTTTGAGCAGCAGAGTGTCAGTGTGAGCAGCAGGGGGCAGCAGAGTGTCAGTGTGAGCAGCAGGGGGCAGCAGAGTATCAGTGTGAGCAGCAGGGGGTAGCAGAGTGTCAGTGTGAGTAGCAGGGGGCAGCAGAGTGTCAGTGTATCCAGCAGGGGCAGCAGAGTATCAGTGTATCCAGCAGGGGGCAGCAGAGTGTCAGTGTATCCAGCAGGGGGCAGCAGAGTATCAGTGTGAGCAACAGGGGGCAGCAGAGTATCAGTGTATCCAGCAGGGGGCAGCAGAGTGTCAGTGTATCCAGCAGGGGGCAGCAGAGTGTCAGTGTGAGCAGCATAGTGTCAGTGTGAGCAGCAGGGGGCAGCAGACTGTCAATGTGAGCAGCAGGGGGCAGCAGAGTGTCAGTGTGAGCAGCAGAGTGTCAGTTTGACCAGCAGGGGGCAGCAGACTGCCAGTGTGACCAGCAGGGGGCAGCAGAGGGTCAGTGTGAGCAGCAGGGGGCAGCAGACTGTCAGTGTATCCAGCAGGGGGCAGCAGAGTGTCAGTGTGAGCAGCAGGGGGCAGCAGAGTATCAGTGTGAGCAGTAGGGGGTAGCAGAGTGTCAGTGTGAGTAGCAGGGGGCAGCAGAGTGTCAGTGTATCCAGCAGGGGCAGCAGAGTATCAGTGTGAGCAGCACGGGGGCAGCAGAGTGTCAGTGTGAGCAGCAGGGGGCAGCAGAGTGTCAGTGTGAGCAGCAGGGGGCAGCAGAGTGTCAGTGTATCCAGCAGGGGGCAGCAGAGTATCAGTGTATCCAGCAGGGGGCAGCAGAGTGTCAGTGTGAGCAGCAGGCGGCAGCAGAGTGTCAGTGTATCCAGCAGGGGGCAGCAGAGTGTCAGTGTGAGCAGACAGGTTTAAATTTGTACGTCCTGGTTGAATTATCCAGAATAACAAAGGCAGAATGAGTAAAGAGTAGTGTGTGTGTGTGTGTGTGTGTGTGTGTGTGTGTGTGTGTGTGTGTGTGTGTGTGCGTGTGTGTGTGTACTGTGTTTCAGGAGGGAGACACTCCGCTTCACGACGCTGTTCTACTCAACAGATTCAAAATAATCTAACTGTTGTTACTGCACGGAGCCAACACACACATCACCAACCAGGTAACACACACACACACACACACACACACACACACACACACACACACACACACACACACACACACACACATCACCAACCAGGTAACACACACATACACACACACACATCTCAACCAGGTAACACACACACACACACACACACATCACCAACCAGGTAACACACACACACTCACACACACACACACACACATCACCAACCAGGTAACACACACACACACACACACACACACACACACACACACACACACATCACCAACCAGGTAAAACACAGTCCTCCTAGCCTCACCCGGATATCTGAACTGCTGACCCGATCTCTAAGGCTGAGCCCAGACTCTCTCTGCTTGGATCCAGCATCTCATTCTTTGGGTCACTACCCAAAGCTGGTGAGCAGAGGTGAGGGTTGGGACGTAGACTGACTGCTAAACTGAGAGCTGCACCTTCAGGCTCAGCTCTTTCTCCACCAGGACGGTCATCACTGCTGATGCTGCACCCATCCACCTGATGCTGCACCCATCTACCTGATGCTGCAATCTCAGGCTACATCTGACCCTCAATGTGAAGAAGACCCCCAGATACTTAAACTCCTCCACTTGGGGCAGTAACCCCCCCCCTCCCCCAAGGGGGGGGGAGTCCACCTTGTTCCAGCAGAGCAGCATGGCCTCAGATGTGGAGGTGTTGACTCTCATCCCAACTGCTTCACATTCAACTGCAAACCGTCCCAGAGCCTGTTGGAGGACTTCACCTGTAGAGTCCAACAGAACAACATCAACCACAAAAAGCAGAGAAATGATTCTGAGGTCCCCAAACTGGACTCTCTCTGTCCATGAAGATCACAAACAGGATCAGAGACCAGGGACAGACTTGATGAATGTCAGATGGACATGAAGAGCAGCCAGAGACTCCTGAACACTGAGATGGACAAAGCAGAACACCGTGTCCTGGTAAAGCCCTCTCTCCTCTTTAAAGATCTGTGTGAACAGTCCAGAGTACACTGAGGAGCAAGTGTCAGCAACCAGCTGCTCTGTTCTCCGGTCCAGTCCTGATACATGTAATGTTTTCATGCTGAGCTGAGTTTAGTTGAGTCCCAGCTGGAGAAAAACAAGGCAGACCTCATTCAGAGAGTGGAGACTCCGACAGAGGCATGGATTGGGTTGGTACAATTTCAGTGACGCCCCAAGTGATGTAAGAAGACTCATCATATCTAAATTACTTGTTGAATCACAAGAGTTAAGAGCACACCAGCCCACAACAAACTGACTGAGTGGTGTTATTTCACAGTTTATGTTAGTAGGAACATCAGAAACCCAAATATATACACATAAGCAGTCAAAAGTGCCTTTTCATAATACGGCCCCTTCAACTGGACTAAATAAAACTGTGAAAGAAAACCTGAAGTGGAATCTTGAGTTGGATTATTTCTTTGTTTTGTGGCGTTTAGGATTGTGGGATTTTGGAGTTTTGGATAAAACCCAACCGGTCGAGGCAGATGGTCGCCCACCTAGAGCTCAGGTCTGCTTGAGGTTTCTTCTCATTAAAGGAGAGTTTTTATTTGCTGCTGTCACCTAGTTCTGCTCATGGAGGACTGTTGGGTCTCTGTAAAATAAACATCGTCTGCCCTGAGATAACTTGGTGCAAAATAAATAATTATAATATATAAACTGATTCATTAGCATGAAGCTGAAACATACAATAAATGAGGACTGAGTCAACATTCAGTAAAAGCTGATGTATCTCAGGGGGTTTAAAAATAAGACTTATGCATCAACTTGTAGAATTGAAGCATTTTATTGCAAAAAACCCAAAAAACCCATCGTACATCTCATATTTATACACATATCAGACGTCATCAGCCAGAAAACAAACCGGCTTTTATGACATTGTGAGGCTTTTGCATGTAATGGTCTGTCTTCCACACAACCATCTCTCTATTATCTCACAGCGGCTGATATCCTAACCCTATCCATCCTGTGTTTAACACTTTACCTAAAATGACCTTACAGCCCTCGTCAATTAGCATTTAGCTTTACTCCACTTATTAAATGTTCTGTTAAATTCCCTCATGACTCTTCTCTCTCTCTTTGCTTGCAGTGGTTTTACAGATATACATATTATTAATATAAAGGTATTTGAAATCAGCTACAAATGTAATGTAAGCTTGGCAAAACTTAGTCCAGCACTTGCCTGCATTGTGCAGTTGTGTGTAATTCAAAATATAAAAGAAAAATATAATAAAAACTGTTTGAACATGTGAAAAATATTACATACAAATCAAAACTATTGCTCAGTACTATTCAAAACATGTGCTTAAATTTAAATTCTCTCAAATCTTTTTCCCTTTTACTCAGTTTATTTAACTAAAACTTTTTATACTTTCGAAAATAGCAATAACACATTTAAGTTGAATAATAAGTATATAGTCTATAAAAGACAGTGAAGAAAAAAGATATAAACTCAACAAACATCTGGACTGATTTTTAAATGATTTCTTGACTCAACACAGATCTCCTCTCTGCTCTTCTTCTAGTGGTCTTAATAAAGGTCTCCTCAGAGGTCCTACTCTGCTCCCTGAGCTCCTTCCTCTTCAGTCGGCTCTCCTTCAGCTCTGGAAACACCCAGGTTATAATAATCCAGCTCAGTGTTCTCCTGTGGGTCTGACTTCTGCCTCCTGCTGGCCTGGAGAGACATGACAACACAGATCTGCATCACCCCTCTCTTCAGTTCAATATAAACAGGCTGAGTGCTTCATTTCAACCAGTCCTCTAAACAAACATGTTCAGTACCTTCAGGGTGAAATAGACGGCAGTGTTAGACAGCAGCAGAGCCACCGGCAGGACGACCAGTCTGATTATAAAAACTGTTCTGTAAAATGGATCTGATGAGACACATTCAGTCATCACATTAGATCACATGACATCATGAGGACAACAGCTCCCATCAAACAGAAACTGACGTTAAATCTCCTAAAATCAGTGAAGGCTGAAGCAGCTTGTTGATTCAGCTCTTAGAGAATAAGTTCATCTGATCCTCTCTGTATGCTGATGATGTTCAACAAAAAACACTCATGTGTTCACAGCTGCTTTGAAAGAATGAATGAAAGTCTGCTGATTCTCTCCTTAAAGCTCCTGTCTGCTTAAAATGATTCAACTGATTATTAACAGTCAACATCTTTACATGCAGTTAAATCAGATGTGATCCTGGTGAAGCTCTGAGTTCATCATGTAAACCCTGTTTATTATCATTATAGTGCTTATCTGGCTTCACTTTTACTTTCCACTACAACACAGTTGTTATGGTTGAATAATGTTAAAGAAGCCGGGAAGGAAACAGTTTACAGCTCCTTCATCAGATTGTGACTCAGCTCTCTGTAGGTCGCTGGGTCGCTCCGGCTGCCTCATGACTTTTTATCAAACATGGAAACAAAGTCAGTGTGACGTCTCAGTTGGACTGAGCTTCACACTCTGCTTCAGCTTACCTGTGACAGTGAGAGAGAGCAGACGGCTCTCAGAGGAGAAGTTATGAGAAAAAACATAGACGCCATAAACACAGCTGTAGTTTCCTTGGTGGGCGGGGTCTGCAGCAGGAAACAGGAAGTCAGCAGAGTGACTGACAGCTGGCTGGGTGTAGTTGTATGCTGTGTTGGAGGAGCTGAAGGTGAGCTGGAAGGAGCCTCCTGGGTACTGAGGCTGGATGGAGCAGCTGATGGTGAAGTTGGAGCCCTGGAGAACCTGAAACCCCTGCTGCTGGGCCCCGGAGACCCCGTCCATGGTAGAATACACAGAGATGATTGGCTGAAGCAGCAGGTCTGTAAATACAGAGAGATGGTGAATCCTCCTTCTGTGAGAAGCTGAATGTTGTTTTCTCCTCATTTGTTTTTTGAGATAAATGAACGTTGATCACTGAGAGATGATCACACAGCACAGAGAACTCCTACATTCATGTGTAATACAGAGGAGTCAGAGAGCAGAGGAGGAAACACATTAACATCCTCAGCTTCCTTCAGATCAGACAGAAAACAGCTGCAGTTTGATTCATCTGAGACCATCAACATGTTAATAAGACATTCATTCAACACTGCATACACAATAGTTTCCTACATAAACAAGCAGCGAACACAAAGTGACATATCATCAGCTTTTAAGTCGATATATTGAACTTGTTAGTAAACAGTTCCTGATTTGATGAGACAGAAAGCAAAAACTATAGGGGTCCAGAGGTCACCAAACCGCACCCCCTCAACGCCCTGGCTGCGCCTAGAAATTCTGTCCATAAAAATTATGAACAGGATCGGTGACAGAGGGCAGCCCTGGCGGAGTCCAACTCTCACTGGAAACAAGTCCAATTTATTAAAGGCAATACGGACCAAGCTCTGACACCGGTCATACAGGGAACGGACGGCCCTTATACGGGGGTCCAGTACCCCTTATTCCCGGAGAACCCCCCACAGGACCCCCCGAGGGACACGGTCGAATGCCTTCTCCACAAAACACATGTGGACTGGTTGGGCAAACTCCCATGCACCCTCAAAGATCCTGCAGAGGGTGTAGAGCTGGTCCACTGTTCCACGGCCCGGACGAAAACCACACTGCTCCTCCTGAATCCGAGGTTTGACTATCCGATGGACCCTCCTCTCCAGCACCCCCGAATAGACCTTACCAGGGAGGCTGAGGAGTGTGATCCCCCTATAGTTGGAACACACCCTCCGGTCCCCCTTCTTAAAAAGAGGAACCACCACCCCCGTCTGCCAAGCCAGAGGCACTGCCCCCGATGTCCACACGATGCTGCAGAGTCGTGTCAACCATGACAGCCCCACAACATCCAGGGCCTTGAGGAACTCGGGGCGGATCTCATCCACCCCCGGGGCCCTCCCACCGAGGAGCTTTTTAACCACCTCGGCGACCTCCACCCCAGAGATAGGAGAGCCCACACCCGAGTCCCCCGGCCCTCCTTCCTTACCGGAAGGCATGTCCGGAAGTCTTTTTCCATGGCCTCACCGAACTCCTCCCATGTCCGGGTTTTTGCCTCAGCGACCACCTTAGCTGCGCTCCGCTTGGCCTGCCGGTACCTGTCTGCTGCCTCTGGAGTCCTACAGGCCAATAAGGTCCTATAGGACTCCTTCAGCTTGACGGCATCTCTCACCGTCACTGTCCACCAGCGGGTTCGGGGGTTGCCGCCCTGACAGGCACCGACCACCTTGCGGCCACAGCTCCGGTCAGCCGCCTTAACAATGGAGACATGGAACATGGCCCACTCGGACTCAACGTCCCCCGCCTCCCCCGGTACGTGGTCCAAGCTCTCCCGGAGGTGTGAGTTGAAGCTCTCTCTGACAGGAGACTCTGCCAGACATTCCCAGCAGACCCTCACAATGCGTTTGGGTCTGCCAGGTCTGACCGGCATCCCCCCCCCACCATCGGAGCCAACTCACCACCAGGTGGTGATCAGTTGACAGCTCCGCCCCTCTCTTCACCCGAGTGTCCAAGACATGCGGCCGCAAGTCCGACGACACGACTACAAAGTCAATCATCGAACTGCAGCCTAGGGTGTCCTGGTGCCAAGTGCACATATGGACCCCCTTATGCTTGAACATGGTGTTCGTTATGGACAATCCGTGACGAGCACAGAAGTCCAATAACAGAACACCGCTCGGGTTCAGATGGGGGGGGGGGCGTTCCTCCCAATCACACCCCTCCAGGTCTCACTGTCGCTACCAACATGGGCGTTGAAGTACTTTATTAAAAAATATGTTAAGAAGTACTTAACATATTTTTTAATAAATCTGGTAGTGCAGACACTGCCATTCTGTCTTTAGACGCCGAGAAGGCTTTTGACAGGGTGGAGTGGCTGTATTTACTTGAGATTCTTCAAAGGTTTGGTATAGGTTGGAAATTTCTTGGCTGGATTCAACTTCTCAATACTGATCCACAAGCGGTAGTTTTCACAAATGGGTTATTTTCAGCACCTTTCAAACTGCATCTGGGAACTCGACAGGGTTGCCCCCTGTCTCCTCTGTTGTTCACCCTAGCTATTGAGCCACTTGCTATGGCAATTCACAAAAAACATCAATTTGAAATGAATTAGAGTCGGAGATATTGAACATTGCATTTGCCTATATGCAGATGATGTAATCCTGTTTTGTTCTAACTTGAAGCAGACTATACCCTCCTTACTTTAACTGATGAGCGTCTTTGGTGTCTTTACAGGTTACAAGATAAATAGCACCAAATCAGTGATACTATTTATGAATGAAAATGAGAGACTCAACCCGCCAATTCATACTCCCTTTGTGGTCTCATTAAAAGGTTTTGTGTATTTGGGTGTAGTGATCACTGCTACAATTGATAAAGTTGTTTCAACAAACTACAACCCCCTAACAGACAAAGTTACACAGCTTATAAATTGCCTATATCTATGATCGGGCGCATCAACATCTTGAAAATGTCAGTTTTGCTAAAGTATTTGTATCTACTCCAATCTATTCCACTTGTTCCTTGTGGTGCAGGCCGACCAAAGTGGTCTAATCAAAGTAGGAGGCAGACACAGAAGGCTGAATCAGATGGCCACCGGAGTTTTTTATTCTTATAAATTATATAAGGTAACAAAAAGTCGTACAAACAAAAAAGAACAAAACAAACAACTTAACTCATAAGTATAACTGAAATAAGATTAAAATGACGTGTACACGGCTACACTCTGGCAGAACAAAAGAACCCCCTGCGCAATCTCACAGCTCCTTCCTTTATAGAGCCCTCCATTAGCCCGCCCTCCGAATGAGAGTGGACTATACCACTCCTCAGGTAAGTCCTGAGCCCTTCCTGAAACAACTAACAACAAGATTAGCAGTTCAACTGATGTTCAACTCAATTGTGAAATGAGACGGTCTAGCCTTCGAGGCATTTCCTGGTTGCGTCACCAGCTGTTCCCGCCCATAAGACGAGAAAGACGTCTCGACCGAAAAGACGGTGAAAAAGCTGACAAAATTATAAGAGAGAAGAAAGGAGAAGAATAAAGGAAAGGAGAAGAAAGAAGGAAAACACACAAGAAAGAAAGAAAGAAGAAGAAAGAAGGAAAACACACAAGAAAGAAAGAAAGAAGGAAAACACACAAGAGAAAGAATAATAAAATAATAATAATCTGTAAATAGTTATTTCTGATGTAATTTTTGTAAATAGTGAAATGTTTCATCACTTGATAATAAAAGAAAATATTTAATCCCTTGTTCTTCCTGAACAGTAGCACTTTATGCAACCCTGTTATAAATTGTACTGAAGTTGTAAATACTAAATGGAATAGACAACGTGTAACAATGAACAATATTTTTTATTTAATAACATAAAACATCAAAATCTTCACAATCAAATAAAAAATAAAGAAAAATCATAAATAAACACAGTTCATAAATAAAATCAAATTAAACACATCTATATAGATGTATATTTATTTTTCTATTACTTTTTCCAGGAGAGAGAAGAGCCTCTCCATCCTGTCTTTCCCCTCCTGCTCCCTCCTCTCCTCTGCCTCATTCTGCCTTCTCATGTCCTCCTTTATGAGGTCAAGGAGGTCATCCTCCCTCCTCCTCTTCCTCCTGGGCCCTGGCTGGTCCTCCTCCTCCTCCTCCTCCTCCTCTTCACTCTCCTGCTCACCCACTGCGGCACTTGGCCCTGGTGTGTCCTCACGGATGGAGGCAATGAGGACAGGGGGGGGCAATAGATGGCCTCTGCCCCAGTACCTCATCCATGAGGACAAACCACGGCCCAGTGCCAGCAGTGGGCTTGCCGCTGGCCCCCTCCCCTGTCCCTGGATATTTGCAATCCTAAGGCAGTGGAAATCAATCATGTCAGCAATTTTCAGCAAAAGTATTTAGTAACAGTAAAACTAATCCAAACCTGTAGGCTACCTACTTTATTTTTTTTTTTTTTAAATTGTCCCATTTTTTTTTTGGCCTGGTAGGGCTGGACCTTCCCCTCCAGCCCAGTCTTTTCCAGTATTGCTCTAAACACAGAGGGAAGCAAGAGAAAAGGTAAACACAAGATCACATCAACACAGGGATGCAAAGATGTACAAAAATGGACATCAGTGAATAGATGGTCATTTTCCCCTCTTTGTTTAATCAGGAGCTCGGTTTGCTCCTTGCTCCCGAAAACAAAAATAAAACAAAATGTAATGTAAAACATGTTTTTTTTTTACTATGTCAACAGACAAAAGGGTTCTAATATAGCAAAAAATTATCATAATAATGATAATAATGAAGTATAACATATAATAGTGATAATCCCAAACGTAGCTCTTTATTAAAATCTAAATTTGTTCATCTTAGTCCATTTATATATATATATATATATATATATATATATATATATATATATATATATATATATATATATATAAAAGATATAAGTCAAGTAATAAAATATAAGTAATTAGTAAAAGTATAAAAGTATAAGTAGTAATAAGTAAAAATAATTAAATAACACAAACCAATACTTACACTTGAATGAAAAGTCTTCACCTGTTGGTGTCGATGCATCCTCGAAAAAGAGGGAAAAGAAGGCCGCATTTCAAGGCTGCATTTGAAGGAGTCTTCGAATTGGGACAGCCTTCGCGCGGCGTTGTGACGTAATCGGCCTCGAAATGCGCACTTCGAGGATGCAGCCTCACAATTTGGACAAAATTGGGACACAGCCATAGGCCACCTCCTCCCTTTGTTTCCTGAACACATGTAAGTATGGCTAATAATAAAGAAAAATACAAAACTTATGTTTATACTATACTAACTCAAGATACTAACTAAACCAATAAACTCTAACTTCAATACAAGTGTGTGTTTTACTGTAACCAAAAGTCTGCTGAGATGTAACTTAACCAAATATACTGCAAAAACACAAACAAACCCGGGATAGTAAGTATGTGCAAAGTATGATTACTGACTAACTTATGGTTCAAATAACAAACAGCAAGTATAATTAAATTAATAAGTTATGGTACAAAATGTAATTGATGGGGACAAATGGTGTGCCCTCACCCACTTTGTCACATTCCTCAATCTTCATTTTTTCCTTCACTTAAAAAGCTTTTCTCCAACTTTATTTGGAACAACAGGCGTCCTAGGCTCAGGCTCTCTCTGTTATATCTGCCATATGATAGAGGTGAATAAAAGCCCTTTCCTCAAAAATACATTAATGATTTGGCACAGTGCTTTGGCATATCTGGGAGAGGCTACCAAATTATCACAGTTCTCTCCCATCTTTGGTAATGATGATTTTCACCCAGGAAGAGCCGACGCTGGGTTTAAGATGTGGGCATCCCATGGTGGAGCTAAAATATCTGACCTTTTTAAAGATAATCTTGCTTTCATGTCATTTGAGGAACTTAAGGCCACATATACAATTCCTTCAAAGAACTTCTTTAAATATCTTCAATTGAGAAGCTTCATATTAGCCGGCAATGTAATAGTTTGAAACCTCCCCCTCTGTCTACCATTGAAGATTTCACATTAAGATCTTTAAACTCTAGGGGGCAGGTGGTCTTCTTATACGACATCACAAAACATATTACATTCATGGAAATCAGATTTGCAGGAGAAACTAACAGAGGAAGAATGGTCCAAACCATGTTTTATGTCTCAAACCCAATCTGTGAATACAAATTCCAAGTTACTGCAATACAAATATCAGAGCAGACAGTATATTACCCCAAGTAGACTGCACCTTCTTAACCCAAATATCCCAGATACCTACATTACATGTAACAGAAAGGATCCTTATTTCATTGCATGTGGGAATGCCCTCTTATAGTGCTGAACTTGTCCAGTCAAATCATTGATAAAGAAGTGCCTCTTAAGCCAAAGCTATGTTTACTTAGCTACTATATTTACCCAGATGATTTTATGATAACAAAAAAGAAAAGTCCTTACTCGATGTTTGCTTTTTGGAAGCTAAAAGATGTACAGCCTGCTCATGGATAAATGAAAAGCCTTGTGTTCCTTCACAGTGGCTTTCAGGAATGTCTTTTTATTTTGCTTTAGAAAAGATCAGCTATACCTCAAAGAACAAGATTGATAAGTTTTGGAAAATATGGAAGGCCTTCTGTAATTTCCTTGAGAAAAATGATATGGAAGTAGACTGAGGATTTATTTATTTATTCTTAATTAATCATTATTTATTTATTTGTATTATTGTTATTATTATTATTTTTTGGTTTTTATTTTTACTTTTAATATTGTTTCTTTTTTGCTAATTTTATTTATTTACTTATTTTTTTCACAGTTAATTGTATTTATTTTTATCTATTGTTTGATTATCATTATTATTGCTATTATAATTACCTCTATGTACCTTCTTGTTCTGTATTGTTCTCTGTAAAACTAACAAAATGTAATAACATAAAACAGATGTTTAAAAAAAAAAGAGATGACATCACTGATGGACTTACCTGAACAGGTGAGCTCCACGATGGATGAAGAGGAATATGATGATACACATTCCCTCAGTGCAGATCCAGAATGAAGACAGTCAGAACTGATCCTCCATACAGATCTACGTGAGTCTTCATATCTGCTTCTTGTTGAAACAGCAGAGCCACAGTCCAAATATCTACATATTACATCTGCTTCCTTCAGGGTCCAGAAATAGTAACTCACTGGTCTCCACTCTCCCTGTTTCAGCTTCAATGTACCTGCACAGCGACTAGCTCCTCCCACCAACCTGACAGGATCTGAACAGAAACAAGAGAGTCATCAGTAAAAGAATAAAGTGAGTTTCATTAGAACAGAAACAAGAGAGTCATCAGTAAAAGAATAAAGTGAGTTTCATTAGAACAGAAACAAGAGAGTCATCAGTAAAAGAATAAAGTGAGTTTCATTAGAACAGAAATGAAGACAAATCAAAGCTGCAGCTCCTCTTCTACCTGAGCAGGTGAGTCCAACAGCTTTACCAGGTGAGCAGGTTCTTCTAGCTGAGTCTGATCTTCTACAGTCCAGGAGAGCAGACTCATTGCCTCCACACTGGAACTCTTTGGTCCACATTGGAGCCTCCACTTCTCCATAGAGCGCCCCCTGGAGGACTGAAGGAGACCCACAGCCAAGCTCCCTACAGACCACCTCTGCATCCTGCTGGTCAAAGTCAGCTTCACACACTGAGGACCACGACTGCTCAGACTTCACCTCCAGTCTGCCTGAACACAGACTAGTCCCATCCACCAGCCTGACAGAGTCTGGAGAGAGAGAGGACCATCATTAGTTTTGGGAATATTTAATGCAACATTCATACCAATAAAGCTTTTTCTGAATTTGAAAGTAACAACTGATAAAGAGAGAGAGCACATTCATACCCTGACTCAAGTCTTTATCTACAGGAAATAGTTCATGTTAATTGTATGATTTTAAAATGTCTTATTCAGGCACCATCTTGTGGTAGAATGTTTCTGTTTTCTACTGAATCTTTATTTTAGCAGGAAAACCTCATTAAGATTAAACTTGTCTTTTGCAGGAGTGTCCTGGCCAAGACAGACAGAAAGTTATTTATAGATATTGAACATCACATTTGCCTATATGCAGATGATGTAATCCTGTTTTGTTCTAACTTGAAGCAGACTATAACCTCCTTACTTGAACTGATGAGCGCTTTTGGTGTCTTTGCAGGTTACAAGATAAATACCACCAAATCAGTAATCCTATTTATGAATGAAAATGAGAGACTCAACCTGCCAATTCATACTCCGTTTGTGGTCTCATTAAAAGGTTTTGTGTATTTGGGTGTAGTGATCACTGCTACAATTGATAAAGTTGTTTCAACAAACTACAACACCCTAATAGACAAAGTTACACAGCTTATAAATAGGTGGACAAATTGCCTATATCTATGATCGGGCACATCAACATCTTGAAAATGTCAGTTTTGCTAAAGTATTTTTTATCTATTCCAATCTATTCCACTTGCTCCTCCATCTTCATTTTTTCCTTCACTTAAAAAGCTTTTCTCCAACTTTATTTGGAACAACAGGCGTTCTAGGCTCTCTCTGTTATATCTGCCATATGATAGAGGTGAATTAAAGCCCTTTCCTCAAAAATACATGAATGATTTGGCACAGTGCTTTGGCATATCTGGGAGAGGCTACCAAATTATCACAGTTCTCTCCCATCTTTGGTAATGATGACTTTCACCCAGGAAGAGCCGACGCTGGGTTTAAGATGTGGGCATCCCATGGTGGAGCTAAAATATCTGACCTTTTTAAAGATAATCTTGCTTTCATGACATTTGAGGAACTTAAGGCCACATATACAATTCCTTCAAAGAACTTCTTTAAATATCTTCAATTGAGAAGCTTCATATTAGCCGGCAATGTAATAGTTTGAAACCTCCCCCTCTGTCTACCATTGAAGATTTCACATTAAGATCTTTAAACTCTAGGGGGCAGGTGTCCTTCTTATACGACATCACAAAACATATTACATTCATGGAAATCAGATTTGCAGGAGAATCTAACAGAGGAGGAATGGTCCAAACCATGTTTTATGTCTCAAACCCAATCTGTGAATACAAATTCCAAGTTACTGCAATACAAATATCAGAGCAGACAGTATATTACCCCAAGTAGACTGCACCTTCTTAACCCAAATATCCCAGATACCTGCATTACATGTAGCAGAAAGGATCCTTATTTCATTGCATGTGGGAATGCCCTCTTATAGTGCTGAACTTGTCCAGTCAAATCATTGATAAAGAAGTGCCTCTTAAGCCAAAGCTATGTTTACTTAGCTACTATATTTACCCAGATGATTTTGTGACTTCTAAAAATGAAAAGCCTTGTGTTCCTTCACAGTGGCTTTCAGGAATGTCTTTTTATTTTGCTTTAGAAAAGATCAGCTATACCTCAAAGAACAAGATTGATAAGTTTTGGAAAATATGGAAGGCCTTCTGTAATTTCCTTGAGAAAAATGATATGGAAGTAGACTGAGTATTTATTTATTTATTTTTAATTTATCATTATTTATTTATTTGTATTATTGTTATTATTATTATTTTTTGTTTTTATTTTTACTTTTAATATTGTTTCTTTTTTGTTACTTTTATTTATTTACCATTTTTTCACAGTTAATTGTATTTATTAGTGCCACGGGTTCTAGCACCGTGGCACTCCACTCCAGAAGATTCAACTTCTTCCGCCGTTTTTCGGCGCGTAAGTCCTCCCGCAGCTTTGAGAAAACCCCAACAATATATACATCAAAACGTGCGGCTCGATCGGGAAAGACGTGCTATGACTTTTGGTGTTGAAATTCCAAAGTTTCCCAAAGTTATTCCCAAAAAACCGGGAATATTTCTCCATTGGAAACAAATGGGAATTTTTTGAAAACCCCCAAAATTTCACCTTTTTTCACCTTTTTTCAGAGTCACCTAGCTCGCTCATACGTGCACGTAGAAACGTGATTCAAACTTTAAAACGGAGGACAATTTGTCCTCTCTGGAAAAATACCAAACTATTCTCCATAACATGTAAACTTTTCAAACTATGAGCAGTCAAACGAGGAGTGGAAATCACTTTTTCTTCAAAGTTAGAGTGGAAGCGGCAGTTAGCTAGAGTGAGAGAAGCAGAAAAAAACAACCTTAATTTTTATTTTTAACTCGAGCTCACGGCCAAACCGTGAAAAGGAGACAAATAATTTTTGGTCAAAATGTAGACATAGGTGTTGGGATTCATAAAATGTGTCTTTGACAGGCGGGGTCTGCACAAAATTCAAACAGGGGGGCCGAGACCGGCGGCAATACCTGTCTCGCTCCCCATTAAACCTAATGTAATCGTCTTCTTTTTTCAAAAGAATCTCACTCTGTGTTTACACTGAGCTTACTCGCTCATTTTAAGGAATATCTGAATAAAATAAACACTGTCAGAATCTGCCGGCTTCTGTGTCTCTCACAGTGTTTTCGGTTTTTGGACAGGAGTTACGGTTTTCTCACAGTTTACAATTGTTCGGGACCTTGTCAGAAGCCAAATTCTTCAGAATTTTGGGATTTTTTTCAAGGCAGATCCTGAAATCACCGTAGCAACCGCAGGGCCTTAGCTGCCCTTAGCAACCGTAGGGCCTTAGCAACCTGTCGCTGGGCAGAAACTGATCTACCTTTTTGTGATTGGCTAATTCTTCCTGTCTGTCTGTTTTGCCAGTTAACCGAGCTAATTCATGTGAATGGAGTGATTAATTCATGTTTACTGTGAACACAATAAATAGTTTTATTGTTTTGTATTGTAGTTATATGATTTGTGGTTTATAAAAAGATTCAACCTTTATCAATAGAAGATGAACAAAACATACATAATATAATTTCATACAGGTAAGTAATTTAAAATAAAAAGTATAATAAAATCTACTCTCTAAATGATTTGAAGATTTACTTAATAATTTCATAACAGTGATGTTCCTGTCAGTGGAAAAAATGAAGTAGACTTTAATTAATAAGTTTAAATATTAAATCATTTATGCTTAAATATGATTAAAATTCACTTAATATCTTCAGGGATGTTAAGTTGAGAATAAAGTATATTCATAAAGAAAAAGTAAATCTTGTACTCGTCCCGGCAGTAGCCCCGTGGCACTCAAAATTTCCCTGGAATTTTCTAGTTATCATTATTATTGCTATTATAATTACCTCTATGTACCTTCTTGTTCTGTATTGTTCTCTGTAAAACTAACAAAATGTAATAACATAAAACAGATGTTTTAAAAAAAAGAAAGAGATGATGTCACTGATGGACTTACCTGAACAGGTGAGCTCCACGATGGAGGAAGAGGAATCTGATGATGATACACAGTCCATCAGTGCAGATCCAGAATGAAGACAGTCAGATCTGATCCACCATACAGATCTATCTGAGTCTTCATTTCTGCTTCTTGTTGAAACAGCAGAGCCACAGTCCAAATATCTACATATTACATCTGCTTCCTTCAGGGTCCAGACATAATGCTCTACTGGTCTCCACTCTCCCTGTTTCAGCTCCAGTGTACCTGCACAGCGACTGGCTCCTCCCACCAACCTGAGCTCTGATCAGAAACAAGAGAGTCATCAGTAAAAGAATAAAGTGAGTTTCATTAGAACAGAAACAAGAGAGTCATCAGTAAAAGAATAAAGTGAGTTTCATTAGAACAGAAACAAGAGAGTCATCAGTAAAAGAATAAAGTGAGGTTCATTAGAACAGAAATGAAGACAAATCAAAGCTGCAGCTCCTCTTCTACCTGAGCAGGTGAGTCCAACAGCTTTACCAGGTGAGCAGGTTCTTCTAGCTGAGTCTGATCTTCTACAGTCCAGGAGAGCAGACTCATTGCCTCCACACTGGAACTCTTTGGTCCACATTGGAGCCTCCACTTCTCCATAGAGCGCCCCCTGGAGGACTGAAGGAGCCCCACAATCAAGCTCCCTACAGACCACCTCTGCATCCTGCTGGTCAAAGTCAGCTTCACACACTGAGGACCACGACTGCTCAGACTTCACCTCCAGTCTGCCTGAACACAGACTAGTCCCATCCACCAGCCTGACAGAGTCTGGAGAGAGAGAGGACCATCATCAGTTTTGGGAATATTTAACTGCAACATTCATACCAATAAAGCTTTTTCTGAATTTGAAAGTAACAACTGATAAAGAGAGAGAGAGCACATTATTTATTTATTTATTTATTTTATTTATCATTTATTTGCCGAGGACAATGTATATTAATGTACAGTTAGTGCAATGACGTCCTGTAAATATACCGGGTTTAGCCCAAGGCTAATTTCCACCCGTAGTCCTCACATTAAAAGACAGACAGACACACCATAAAAACAAACAACTTAAAATATATATATATAAAAAAATAATAGTAATAATAATAATAAAATAAAATAAAATGAATAAAATAAAATAGATAAAAATATATATATATATAAATAAAAGAAGGCACAGTGTTAGCAGCAATTCTATCCTAGGATACAGTACAGGATATGATATGGTAACAAATAAAGTCTACAGTAATACTGTATTAAAGTGCTCGTCAGTGTTATTCATGGGTGCATATTTGTTGGGACAGTAACCATTCTTTGAGATGTTTTTTTAAAAGCAATAAAAGTTGAACTATCTCTGATCAGAGTTGGGAGACTATTCCAACATGCACTGCCCTTGACAGTTAATGAGTTTTGGCCTATATGGCTACGTCTAAACTGTACCTCGCAGTCCCCTCTGGAGGCAGATCTGGTGCTGAGTGTGTTGCCTCTCTAACGGGGGAGGAGCCAGCCCATTGAGGGTTTTATAGATAAGGCAGCTGTTTTTAAAACTTTTAAGATTTTCAAAACTTGAGAAGTTGTACCTTGCAAGAATTGGACAGTGATGAGAAGAATAGGATTTTCTGGCAAATACCTTAATAGATTTTTTATATAGTTGTTCAATCGATTTCAGTGTGGTGACACCAGCAAACGACCATACCACAAAACAATATTCAATGTGGGACAGAATCATACAGTGTAGGTAAGATTTAGCTGCATCAGACGAGATGAGGGGTCTGATTTGTTTAAAATTTTGTAGGCTGAATCTTATTGTGTTGGCCACTTTTTTGATGTGTTTTTTAAAAGTGAGGTTTGAGTCTAGTGTAACACCAAGGTACTTGAACTGCGTTACCAATTCAAGTTCCTCTCCTCCAATGAATATGTTAGATCTATTATGGTTTACTGGTCGTTTGGTGAAAGTCATACAAACCGTTTTTTTTGTATTGAGCATAAGGCAATTGTTATTAAGCCAGTCTTGTACCTTAGATAAAGCGTTTGCTAGTTTGCTGGAAGTAATGTCAGAGTTGGAACCGTGAGTAAAAATGACTGCATCGTCTGCATACATCTGGACATTCAGGTCTGGGCACACATCTGGAAGGTCATTTATGTATAGTGAGAACAACAGAGGCGCAAGGATGGAACCCTGCGGGACACCAACAGTAGAAGTGCGAAAGGGCGATTTGACCCCGTCAGCAGTTACACATTGAGTTCTGCTTGATAGGTATGATTTAAACCATAGCATGGTGTTATCAGAGAAATTAAAAAATGTGAGTTTGTTTAAGAGTACTTGGTGGTTGACGGTGTCAAATGCCTTTTTAAGGTCAAGAAATACAGCACTAACACATGGGGACTTGTCCAACAGACACTTAGTTTTTTCAATGAACATACAATTAGCAGACTCAGTGGAGTGGTGTGCCCTGAAACCAAACTGCATAGGATGCAGTGGAGTGAGACCTCCGTCCAGATGTGCAATCAGTTGGTTCGCTACCCATTTTTCAGCTACCTTGGAAATAACTGGTAGTATACTGATTGGTCTGTAGTTGGCTTCCAGTGTTTTGGAGCCAGATTTAAAAATGGGAGTCACCGTGGCCACCTTCCAGGCTTCGTAATGGGTTTAAGTAATGCATGAGAGTGTGTCTTTATGAAATTTGTGTCAATACCAAATACATCTTTTGTTTTAGAACCTTTGAGTGCTCCAATAATCTTTGAGACTTCTGTCTCTGTTATGTTAGCCAGCTGAAAAATGGGCTGCTCATTGCTGATCAAGCGGGGTACAATAGTTGAGGGAGTAAAATGTCTTGCTATTTCAAGCACACTGTCTAAAAAGTAATTGTTAAAAGTGTTAGCAATTCTTGCAGGATCCTTCACCAAGATATCATCAATTTTCAGTTCAAGAGTGTTTGTTTTGTGCTTGGTATCCTTACCTAATAATTTATTTAAGGTTTGCCACACCTTCGTCCCATTGCCCTTTGCATCCTTGATTACAGAAATAAAAAAGTTTGCTTTGGCCTTTCTCAAAGACTGTACTACTTTGTTACGCATGTGTGTAAATTTTAACCTGTCGGTAGGCAGGCCAGATTTCAGGTAATGCTTAAGTAGTGAGTCTCTAGACCTCATCAGGTCCCTGCAATTTTGGTCCAGCCATGGCAGGGCATTACGTGTCCTGGCCCTTCTCCTCCCTCTCCTGGTGAGAGGAGACAACACATTTTTGATTTTATTTAGAAAGGAATCACAGCTGATTTCTATGTTGTTTGATGAGAGGGTTTCCTCCCAGTCAATGTTTTCTATGCCCTCACTGAGGTTTTGTAGCTGATTCCTCGGTATTACATTAAAACTGGGGGAGGGGTGGGCTTTAGGTGGTCTAGTAAACCTTGAATTATTGAGCTTTCTAGACAAAAAGATGCTGTTATGGTCAGAGATACCAGTCAGGAAATTATATGTCTTGAATATTCTGTCGGGTTTGTTTGTAAATAAAAGATCAATTCTTGTCTGCGATTTATTTGTCAGTCTAGTTGGTTGCTCTATTAGTTGTTTTAGGTTGTAATTTTCGGTGGTTAATTTCAGGTTTTTCCTACCATGTTTGTCATCCCAGTTTACATTGAAGTCTCCTAAAATGATTAACTCTTTATTTGAGCCAATTGAGTTCAACATGATTTTTAGTTGGTCATAAAAGTCTATTTTGGCGGATGGGTGGCGATATAGACATAGTAAAATGAAAGACATTTCAGTAGATAGCCACACTTCTACTCCAACACAGTCAAATTTGATGGCTTCTGGTAGTTCAAGGGGTTTGCATTTTAAATTAGATTTTATATAAAGTAGTACTCCCCCACCTTTGCCTCTTTCCCTATCCTTTCTAAATACCTGGTATTCATGCATCATTACCAGGGCTTCTGCGGATGATGGTTTCAGCCAGGTCTCTGAGAGGCCTAGGATATCGATATTTGAGTCATTGAGGAGGTGTTCCACTTGTTCACTTTTATTGCCCAGGCTTCTAATGTTCAGGTGTCCACAAAAAAGTCCCTTCGGCTTGCAATGGGGATCCCAGACTATTCTGGACTGGTTGAGGGTGGAGAACAGTTTGTAGCTGCGGTGCCTTTTTATGACTGGGTTTCTGTATTTTACCTTAATATTGTTCGGAGGTGGTGCCCGACTGTCAGCTGCTGGGCTGCTGAGAGCCCTTGGCGCGGCCAGGATGTCGTTGTCTCCTCGCTGGTAATTCTCTGCTCCGTTGCCGCAGAGCGCACCGGAGGCAGGTGAAGGAACCGTGGTGTTGTACGGCCCCTGACGGCCAGCTGCTGGACTGCTGGAAGCCGTTTGTACGGCCCCGTTGACAGCCAGGGTCCCACAGTGTCTCCGGGAGGATGCATCATCCGACATTCGGGCTTCGCTGCAGCGGAGGGCCCCGGGGAGTGGATGTGATGGAGCCGCGGGGTTCCGCGATGTCCGACCGTCAGCTGCTGGGCTGCAGGGAGCCGTTAGCACGGCTCCACAGACGGCCGAGATGTTGTTGTCTCCGCGGGTGGAAATCTCGGCTCTGTTGCAGCGGGGCGCACCGGAGGCAGGTGAAGGAACCGTGGTGTTGTACGGCCCCTGACCGCCAGCTGCTGGATTTCTGGTAGCCGTTAGCACGGCCCCGCTGACAGCCAGGGTCCCACGGCTTCTCCGGGAGGATGCTTCATCCGTCATACCGGCATCGCTGCAGCGGAGGGTCCCGGGGAGTGGATGTGATGGAGTCGCGGGTTGCCGTGATCTCCGACTGTCAGCTGCTGGACTGCAGGGAGTCGTTAGCACGGTCGGGGTCTCATGGCGTCTCCGGGAGGAGGCGTCATCCGGCACATCGGCTCTGCTGCAGCGGAGAGCACCGGGGCACCGGTACGATCGGCCCGTGGGGCTCCGCGGTGTCCGGTCGCCAGCTGCTGGGCTGCAGGGAGCCATTAGCACGACTCCGCTGGCGGTCCGGGTCTCACTGCCTCTCCCGAGCGCGACGTCGATGGTGCTGCGACACTGGGCTCCGGCGGCAGAGGATGTTGACGCCAGGGCCATGCCGGAGATCCTTCGAAACACCAGGGGAGGCAGATTTTGGCTTTTGGTTGCATTAGCTGCATTGTTGCTGTCAAACCTGGATGAGTTAGCTGGAAGGCTAGGTTTGTTAGCACACTGGTAGCTCCACTAGCTTGTGCAGCTACCTGTTGTTGTTGTTGTTGTTGTGGGTGGCTAACGTTAGCATCCGTGTTGGCGGACAGCCAGTAATGCGGTCCCGGGTTCAGTTCAATATCTCCGGCCAGCAGCAGCATTACTGCGAGTTGGACGAGGCCGTGGTTGGCTGAGTGTCTCTTGCCTTTGTCTGACGAGGAGCAGGTGCTGGCGTAGCTGTTTTTCAGCATCTTTGAGTAAAGCAGGTATTGGCTTTTTGCTGTAGGACTGTACAAACAGTCCTTCGCTCCCGCTGATAGTACAACATGTCGTGTTTGCACAATGACCAAACTTGTAATTATTACGGCAATCACCAGCCTTCCGTTGATCGATTGTGTAGATGGAGGTGGTGTAGTAGCCCTCGTAGTTTTACTTATCTGTTTAAGTGGCAGATACTTCGTGGTTCTTTTTATTATTATCCGTCCCGCAGCAGACGTTTCAGACTCCACCATGTTACTACCCTGACTCAAGTCTTTATCTACAGAAAATAGTTCAAGATATTTGTGTGATATTAAAATGTCTTATTCAGGCACCATCTTGTGGTAGAATGTTTCTGTTTTCTACTGAATCTTTATTTTAGCAGGAAAACCTCATTAAGATTAAACTTGTCTTTTGCAGGAGTGTCCTGGCCAAGACAGGCAGACAGAAAGTTATATATACGTAGATATTGAACATTGCATTTGCCTATATGCAGATGATGTAATCCTGTTTTGTTCTAACTTGAAGCAGACTATAACCTCCTTACTTGAACTGATGAGCGCTTTTGGTGTCTTTGCAGGTTACAAGATAAATACCACCAAATCAGTAATCCTATTTATGAATGAAAATGAGAGACTCAACCTGCCAATTCATACTCCGTTTGTGGTCTCATTAAAAGGTTTTGTGTATTTGGGTGTAGTGATCACTGCTACAATTGATAAAGTTGTTTCAACAAACTATAACCCCCTAACAGACAAAGTTACACAGCTTATAAATAGGTGGACAAAATTGCCTATATCTATGATCGGGCACATCAACATCTTGAAAATGTCAGTTTTGCTAAAGTATTTGTATCTATTCCAATCTATTCCACTTGCTCCCCAACCTTCATTTTTTCCTTCACTTAAAAAGCTTTTCTCCAACTTTATTTGGAACAACAGGCGTCCTAGGCTCAGGCTCTCTCTGTTATATCTGCCATATGATAGAGGTGGATTAAAGCCCTTTCCTCAAAAATACATTAATGATTTGGCACAGTGCTTTGGCATATCTGGGAGAGGCTACCAAATTATCACAGTTCTCTCCCATCTTTGGTAATGATGATTTTCACCCAGGAAGAGCCGACGCTGGGTTTAAAATGTGGGCATCCCATGGTGGAGCTAAAATATCTGACCTTTTTAAAGATAATCTTGCTTTCATGTCATTTGAGGAACTTAAGGCCACATATACAATTCCTTCAAAGAACTTCTTTAAATATCTTCAATTGAGAAGCTTCATATTAGCCGGCAATGTAATAGTTTGAAACCTCCCCCTCTGTCTACCATTGAAGATTTCACATTAAGATCTTTAAACTCTAGGGGGCAGGTGTCCTTCTTATACGACATCACAAAACATATTACATTCATGGAAATCAGATTTGCAGGAGAAACTAACAGAGGAGGAATGGTCCAAACCATGTTTTATGTCTCAAACCCAATCTGTGAATACAAATTCCAAGTTACTGCAATACAAATATCAGAGCAGACAGTATATTATCCCAAGTAGACTGCACCTTTTTAACCCAAATATCCCAGATACCTGCATTACATGTAACAGAAAGGATCCTTATTTCATTGCATGTGGGAATGCCCTATTATAGTGCTGAACTTGTCCAGTCAAATCATTGATAAAGAAGTGCCTCTTAAGCCAAAGCTATGTTTACTTAGCTACTATATTTACCCAGATGATTTTATGATAACAAAAAAGAAAAGTCCTTAATCAATGTTTGCTTTTTGGAAGCTAAAAGATGTATAGCCTGCTCATGGATAAATGAAAAGCCTTGTGTTCCTTCACAGTGGCTTTCAGGAATGATTTTTATTTTGCTTTAGAAAAGATCAGCTATACCTCAAAGAATAAGATTGATAAGTTTTGGAACATATGGAAGGCCTTCTGTAATTTCCTTGAGAAAACTGATATGGAAGTAGACTTAGGATTTATTTATTTATTTTTAATTAATCATTATTTATTTATTTGTATTATTGTTATTATTATTATTTTTTGGTTTTTATTTTTACTTTTAATATGGTTTCTTTTTTGCTAATTTTATTTATTTACTTATTTTTTTCACAGTTAATTGTATTTATTTTTATCTATTGTTTGATTATCATTATTATTGCTATTATAATTACCTCTATGTACCTTCTTGTTCTGTATTGTTCTCTGTAAAACTAACAAAATGTAATAACATAAAACAGATGTTTAAAAAAAAAAGAGATGACATCACTGATGGACTTACCTGAACAGGTGAGCTCCACGATGGAGGAAGAGGAATCTGATGATACACAGTCCCTCAGTGCAGATCCAGAATGAACACACTTGGAGCTGATCCACCATACAGATCTACGTGAGTCTTCATTTCTGCTTCTTGTTGAAACAGCAGAGCCACAGTCCAAATATCTACATATTACATCTGCATCCTTCAGGGTCCAGACATAATGCTCTACTGGTCTCCACTCTCCCTGTTTCACCTCCAGTGTACCTGCACAGCGACTGGCTCCTCCCACCAACCTGACAGGATCTGAACAGAAACAAGAGAGTCATCAGTAAAAGAATAAAGTGAGTTTCATTAGAACAGAAACAAGAGAGTCACCAGTAAAAGAATAAAGTGAGTTTCATTAGAACAGAAACAAGAGAGTCATCAGTAAAAGAATAAAGTGAGTTTCATTAGAACAGAAACAAGAGAGTCATCAGTAAAAGAATAAAGTGAGTTTCATTAGAACAGAAATGAAGACAAATCAAAGCTGCAGCTCCTCTTCTACCTGAGCAGGTGAGTCCAACAGCTTTACCAGGTGAGCAGGTTCTTCTAGCTGAGTCTGATCTTCTACAGTCCAGGAGAGCAGACTCATTGCCTCCACACTGGAACTCTTTGGTCCACATTGGAGCCTCCACTTCTCCATAGAGCGCCCCCTGGAGGACTGAAGGAGCCCCACAGCCAAGCTCCCTACAGACCACCTCTGCATCCTGCTGGTCAAAGTCAGCTTCACACACTGAGGACCACGACTGCTCAGACTTCACCTCCAGTCTGCCTGAACACAGACTAGTCCCATTCACCAGCCTGACAAAGTCTGGAGAGAGAGAGGACCATCATTAGTTTTGGGAATATTTAACTGCAACATTCATACCAATAAAGCTTTTTCTGAATTTCAAAGTAACAACTGATAAAGAGAGAGAGCACATTCATACCCTGACTCAAGTCTTTATCTACAGAAAATAGTTCAAGATATTTGTATGATTTTAAAATGTCTTATTCAGGCACCATCTTGTGGTAGAATGTTTCTGTTTTCTACTGAATCTTTATTTTAGCAGGAAAACCTCATTAAGATTAAACGTGTCTTTTGCAGGAGTGTCCTGGCCAAGACAGGCAGCAACAGAAAGTTATTTATAGATATTGAACATCACATTTGCCTATATGCAGATGATGTAATCCTGTTTTGTTCTAACTTGAAGCAGACTATACCCTCCTTACTTGAACTGATGAGCGCTTTTGGTGTCTTTGCAGGTTACAAGATAAATACCACCAAATCAGTAATCCTATTTATGAATGAAAATGAGAGACTCAACCTGCCAATTCATACTCCGTTTGTGGTCTCATTAAAAGGTTTTGTGTATTTGGGTGTAGTGATTGCTCCTACAATTGATAAAGTTGTTTCAACAAACTACAACACCCTAACAGACAAAGTTACACAGCTTATAAATAGGTGGACAAATTGCCTATATCTATGATCGGGCACATCAACATCTTGAAAATGTCAGTTTTGCTAAAGTATTTTTTATCTATTCCAATCTATTCCACTTGCTCCCCCACCTTCATTTTTTCCTTCACTTAAAAAGCTTTTCTCCAACTTTATTTGGAACAACAGGCGTTCTAGGCTCTCTCTGTTATATCTGCCATATGATAGAGGTGAATTAAAGCCCTTTCCTCAAAAATACATTAATGATTTGGCACAGTGCTTTGGCATATCTGGGAGAGGCTACCAAATTATCACAGTTCTCTCCCATCTTTGGTAATGATGATTTTCACCCAGGAAGAGCCGACGCTGGGTTTAAAATGTGGGCATCCCATGGTGGAGCTAAAATATCTGACCTTTTTAAAGATCATCTTGCTTTCATGTCATTTGAGGAACTTAAGGCCACATATACAATTCCTTCAAAGAACTTCTTTAAATATCTTCAATTGAGAAGCTTCATATTAGCCGGCAATGTAATAGTTTGAAACCTCCCCCTCTGTCTACCATTGAAGATTTCACATTAAGATCTTTAAACTCTAGGGGGCAGGTGTCCTTCTTATACGACATCACAAAACATATTACATTCATGGAAATCAGATTTGCAGGAGAATCTAACAGAGGAGGAATGGTCCAAACCATGTTTTATGTCTCAAACCCAATCTGTGAATACAAATTCCAAGTTACTGCAATACAAATATCAGAGCAGACAGTATATTACCCCAAGTAGACTGCACCTTTTTAACCCAAATATCCCAGATACCTGCATTACATGTAACAGAAAGGATCCTTATTTCATTGCATGTGGGAATGCCCTCTTATAGTGCTGAACTTGTCCAGTCAAATCATTGATAAAGAAGTGCCTCTTAAGCCAAAGCTATGTTTACTTAGCTACTATATTTACCCAGATGATTTTATGATAAAAAAAAGAAAAGTCCTTACTCGATATTTGCTTTTTGGAAGCTAAAAGATGTATAGCCTGCTCATGGAAAAATGAAAAGCCTTGTGTTCCTTCACAGTGGCTTTCAGGAATGATTTTTATTTTGCTTTATAAAAGATCAGCTATACCTCAAAGAATAAGATTTATAAGTTTTGGAAAATATGGAAGGCCTTCTGTAATTTCCTTGAGAAAAATGATATGGAAGTAGACTGAGGATTTATTTATTTATTTTTAATTAATCATTATTTATTTATTTGTATTATTGTTATTATTATTTCTTGTTTTTTTATTTTTACTTTTAATATGGTTTCTTTTTTGTTAATTTTATTTATTTACTTATTTTTTCACAGTTAATTGTATTTATTTTTATCTATTGTTTGATTATCATTATTATTGCTATTATAATTACCTCTATGTACCTTCTTGTTCTGTATTGTTCTCTGTAAAACTAACAAAATGTAATAACATAAAACAGATGTTTAAAAAAAAAAGAGATGACATCACTGATGGACTTACCTGAACAGGTGAGCTCCACGATGGAGGAAGAGTAATCTGATGATGATACACATTCCCTCAGTGCAGATCCAGAATGAAGACAGTCAGATCTGATCCTCCATACAGATCTGTCTGAGACTTCATTTCTGCTTCTTGTTGAAACAGCAGAGCCACAGTCCAAATATCTACATATTACATCTGCTTCCTTCAGGGTCCAGTGATAGTTATTCACTGGTCTCCACTCTCCCTGTTTCAGCTCCAGTGTACCTTCACAGCGACTGGCTCCTCCCACCAACCTGATAGGCTCTGAACAGAAACAAGAGAGTCATCAGTAAAAGAATAAAGTGAGTTTCATTACAACAGAAACAAGAGAGTCATCAGTAAAAGAATAAAGTGAGTTTCATTAGAACAGAAATGAAGACAAATCAAAGCTGCAGCTCCTCTTCTACCTGAGCAGGTGAGTCCAACAGCTTTACCAGGTGAGCAGGTTCTTCTAGCTGAGTCTGATCTTCTACAGTCCAGGAGAGCAGACTCATTGCCTCCACACTGGAACTCTTTGGTCCACATTGGAGCCTCCACTTCTCCATAGAGCGCCCCCTGGAGGACTGAAGGAGCCCCACAGCCAAGCTCCCTACACACCACCTCTGCATCCTGCTGGTCAAAGTCAGCTTCACACACTGAGGACCACGACTGCTCAGACTTCACCTCCAGTCTGCCTGAACACAGTCTAGTCCCATCCACCAGCCTGACAGAGTCTGGAGAGAGAGATACCTCATTATTCAATGTGAAATTTGCCCAATGATGACAATCTGTTCTTTTTTAAACACCTGTTTCTGTCCATGGCTACTTTACCTGGTAACTTAATCATAGGAGGGGACTTTAATTGTGTCCTCCAACCTGAAATAGACAGATTTACTGGGACTGATACTTCTCATAACCAGACAAGAAAAGAGTTGGGGTTCTTAAAGGTTGTGCTCGTGAGCAGCAACATGTAAACACGCATCTTCCTCGAGCTCTGTATGAAAATTACAATTTTGTTAATTTTAATCCTCTAAAACAATCAAATAACTAACCAAATTGTATCCTAAATCTTTCACTATACAGTCGTTGCAGTTTTTTTTCTTTTTTTTCGGTCTTTTTTCACCCGTGTAACGCCTACGCACATGCCACGTAAACTAAGCCCAAGCAAGCAGCTACAGCCCCGGACTATCCCATGGCAGGAACTCCCACGGACGCCTCGCCGTCGCCTCCATAATGGAAGCTATCAAATCCTCTGAACGGTCGGTCTTGTCTAAAATAGAAGACACGGTCTCTACACTAGCGACTGACTTGCACATGAAAATAGATAGCCTCTCCAACGAGCTACGTCAAGAAATAAACACAGTCCGTTCTGAAGCACGGAAAGCTCTGGAGACGGCTAACCAGGAGCTCAAGCTACATGCTACATCGATACGTAGCCTGGAAGACGGGGCTAACCACTACTCCGACCGGGTCGTTGAACTTGAGACACAGCTCACATCGCTGTCTTCCCAAGTCAAGCAGTTAACATCTAAGGCAGAAGATCTGGAGTCAAGGCAGCGCAGAGACAATTTATGTATTATCGGACTGGAGGAAAGCCTCTGGGATTTTTACTCATTTATTCACGTATCCATTCACGTATTTTTATAGTTTGTTTACACTGTATATTTGCGTTGTTAGATCCAACCATTTTCTCCAAGGGCTTGCTTGAGGACATGATGTATCTTTGCAAATTCAATGTAACATGACGTCACAGAGACAGATACATAGAGCTCCTGGCTCTGTTTCTTTCATCTCCTGGAATATTAGAGGCATGGGCAATGCAGTTAAACGTAACAAGGTTTTTTGTCATTTGAAATCATTTAACCCAGACATTATATTTCTGCAGGAGACGCATCTGAAGGTCAACCATCATACAAGGTTGAGAAACAGTTGGATTGGCCAGGTCTATCATTCCAACTTTAACCACAACTCAAGAGGTGTCGCAATTCTTTTTAGGAAGGGAGTCCAATTCAGTCATACTAAAACAATCCAAGACCCCAGTGGTAGATTTATCATATTAATTGGCAAGCTATATAACTCTCCCATTATTCTTGTCAATATCTACGGCCCAAATTGGGATGACCCTCAATTTTTTACTGAAGTAATTTCGTCCTTAACTGATGTCAACACCCATCAGCTTATTATAGCTGGAGACTTGAACTGTGTGCTTCATCCACAATTAGACAGGTCCAATCCCAAAATGGGCAGCCAACTGTCCAAATCTGGTGGTGTCCTTGATTCTTTCATGCACTCGTACAATCTTTCTGACCCCTGGAGGAAACTGAATCCAGATGCTTTTTTCTCACCTGTCCACAAAAGTTATTTAAAGGATAAACTACTTTCTGATCAATAATAACCTCCTCCCGCATGTTAACAACTCACAATACCATAGTATTGTAGTGTCAGATCATTCTCCTGTACAATTGGACATTTACTTCCCGAATAACATCCGATCACGACGAACGTGGCAGCTTGACCCCGCCCTGTTGTTATGCTGTTAATTTAAAAAATTTGTTGCTGGACAAATAGACCTCTTCTTCGAAATTAATGACTGTCCAGAAATATCCCGTCATACCTTGTGGGAATCACATAAAGCCTATATTAGAGGTCAGATAATATCATACACGGCACATAAAAATAAAGAACACAATAAACACCTTTTGGAAATTGAGCAGGCTATAGCAGACATTGATAAGAAGTGCTCAACACAGGCCTCATCAGATCTACACAAAGAGCGCATCCTATTACAAATGGAATATAATAACCTTTCTACCCATAAAGTAGTAAGTAATTTGCTTAAAACTAAACAAAAATTCTACGAGCACGGTGAGAAAGCAGGTCGAATGCTCGCACATCAGCTCTGACAGTCAACTAGCAATTCACAAATTTCAGAGATTAACATCGGCCCGGGCATAACCACGTCTGACCCAAACCTTATAAACAGTCAATTTAAAAAGTATTACTCAAATCTTTATTTGTCAAATGTGGACACAAATACAGCTCAAATTCAATCCTTTTTTGACTCTCTAGATCCTCCCACTCTAAATCCAGACATCCAATCCTCCCTTGATCAACCTCTCACCACCAATGAGATTCAAGCCGCAATAAACTCCATGCAGAGTGGGCGGACTCCAGGACCTGATGGGCTTCCAATTGAGTACTATAGGACATTCTCTTCCAAACTAGTCCCCTGAATTAAGTCAATGTATGATGAAACTCTGGAAGCTGGCTGCTTACCACCAACTCTCACCCAAGCAACCATATCATTAATATTAAAAAAGGATAAGAATCCATGTGACTGCTCATCTTACAGACCCATCAGTCTCCTTTGTTGTGATTACAAAATTCTGACCAAAGCCTTGGCTAACAGATTAAATGATGTGATACCAGCACTTATACATCAGGATCAGACTGGCTTTGTTCTAGGCCGACAGCCCTTTTTCAACCTAAGGCGGCTCTTTAATGTAATGTATTCCACCCATTCCACACAGCAGCCTGAGGTAATTTTGTCACTCAATGCCGAAAAGGCTTTTGATAGGATAGAGTGGGAGTATTTACATGCAGTCATGAAGAAGTTTGGATTCGGGGAAACATTCAGAAACTGGATAAAAATGTTGTATAGTAGTCCTATGTCGGCTGTAAAAACAAATCGTTCAACATCAGAATATTTCCCATTATATAAAGGCACGTGTCAGGGCAGCTGTCTGTCGCCATAATTGTTTGACTTAGCCATAGAACCTCTGGCCATTGCGATCAGGGGGGATGGGAGAATCAAGGGCATCACTAGAGGAAACACAATCCATAAGACTGCGCTCTATGCAGATGACTTGCTCCTTTTTGTCTCCAACCCAAGCCAATCTATACCTCACCTTTTGCAGTTACTACAGGAATTTGGGAGTTTCTCAGGCTATAACTTAAATTTGTCAAAAAGTCTTCTTTTTCCCATAAATGATGTAAGCAAATTTCTAGACTATGATACATTTCCCTTTAAAATTGAACATCAGTCCTTTAAGTACCTAGGTGTACAAGTAACCAGTTCATTTAAGTCACTTAAAAAGACCACTTTTGATAACTTATTAGAACAAACCAAGAAAGACTTAGAGAGGTGGTCTTGCTTTCCCGTCTCGCTAGCAGGCCGCATTAATGCTCTCAAGATGACAGTATTGCCTAGATTCCTGTACATGTTTGTAACAATCCCTATCTGGCTCCCAAAACATTTTTTTATTAAGCTGGATAAGTATGTCTCATCTTTTATTTCACCAAAACAGCTTCTATCAGCTTAAGAACATATCCAGAGTGAAGGGTTTTATGTCTCAAACAGACCAAGAGAAGTTGATTCATGCTTTCATCTCAAGTAGACTCGACTACTGTAACGGTCTCCTGACTGGACTCCCACAAAAAAGCATTAAACAGCTGCAGCTCATTCAGAACGCTGCAGCTCGAGTTTTAACCAGAACAAAGAGATCAGAGCACATTACTCCAGTTCTAAAGTCTTTACACTGACTCCCAGTCAGCTATAGAATAGATTTTAAAGTTCTGCTACTGGTCTACAAATCACTGAATGGTTTAGGTCCAGAATACATGAATGACATGTTAGTAGAATATAAACCCAGTAGAGCTCTGAGATCTACTGACTCAGGTCAGATAGTTGAGCCCAGAGCTCTGAGATCTACTGACTCAGGTCAGATAGTTGAGCCCAGAGTTCAAACTAAACATGGTGAAGCAGCTTTTAGCTGTTATGCTGCACACAACTGGAACAAACTACCAGCAGAACTGAAATCAGCCCCAACAGTGAACACTTTTAAATCCAGGTTAAAAACATTTCTCTTCTCCTGAGCTTATGATTGAGCTCTTTTAAAGCACTTTACATTTTAATCTTTCATTTGCACTCTATGTCCTTTTAATGATTTTAAAGCTAATTTATTATTTTATGCTGCAATCATTTTATTTATGTCTTGCTATTTTTCTGTACTTTGTTTTTATTATGGGGGTGGGGGGGGGGGTGGGGGTTAATTGTATGTTTTAAGTTTCTCAAATTACATGTTTTTCTGTTTTATGTAAAGCACATTGAATTGCCATTGTGTATGAAATGAATATATAAATAAAACTGCCTTGCCTTGCCTTGCCTTATTTGGAACCGAGTCACGCCCCGTATAAAGAAGATCTATTTGGAGAGGCCTAAATCTGAAGGAGGACTGGGTCTCCCCAACTTCCTCCATTATTATTGGGCATCAAAGATTTCCAAGTTGACATACTGGGTGACATCTTTCTCAGACAAAAATGGGCCTGCCTGGGCGATGATGGAGCTTTCATCACATGCATCAATATCCCCCATCTCGCTGCTAACAGCTCCACTGGCAACGCAGACAAATCGTAGGACTTTTTCTAATCCTGTGGTGTCAAATTCCATTAGAATTTGGGTACAATTTTGCAAGCATTTTAACCTTGATCAGATCAATAGCCTTTCCCCTCTTTCTTTCAATCATCTCTTCGCACCCTCACAGGTGGATCAAAGTTTCGCTGGCTGGCATCGACACGGACTGGTTTCTTTGACGATTTGTTTGATGAGAGCTCCTTCCTTTCCTATGAAGCCCTAGTAAAAGACCATAATATCCCAAGATCTCACTTCTTCAGATATCTCCAAGTATGCAGCTTTGCCTCCAAACATTTCTCTACTTTTCCCAAACCGCCAAATAAAGATTGTGCGTATGATTTATTAAATCTGAATCCATGGATCAGGGGTCTCATCTCCAAGGCTTAAAATATAATACACAATGTGGATCCCCCATCACACACTAAAACGCATGAAGCATGGGAACGGGATCTGGAAATCGTGATACCGGATAATGTCTGGGCTAAATGTATCTCTAACATACACACCTCCTCTATATGTATTAGGCACGGGCTGATACAATTCAAAGTATTTCACTGGCTACATTACTCCAATGATAGGCTAGCTAAAATATACCCGTCTGTTCTCCCTACCTGTCCTAGGTGTGGCAACCAAGTGTCACTGGGTCATATGTTCTGGTCCTGTCCCTCTTTAGTTAATTTCTGGTCCTCCATTTTCGACTGTCTATCTGTTCTATGCAGCACACCCCTCAAACCCAACCCACTCACCACTTTGTTTGGAGTCACACCCTCAGAAATATACACCACTAATAAACAAAAGAGAGCAATAGCATTCTGCAGCCTTATAACTCACAGGGTGATCTTAATGAATTGGAAATCTAATAAATGGAGGAGATGGATTCAGGAGGTTCTATCTCTGCTTCAGTTAGAAAAGATAAGACATACACTAAACGGCTCTTGTGACACAGACACCAGAGTGTGGTCTCCTTTTATTGATTATGTAAAGAAGTTAAATCTCTGACCAATCATGCTATTATTATTTTGGTATTTTCAACCTGTCTGACTAGTCCTTTGATGTCATACTTTTGCAACATTGGATCCCTTTTTCTTTTTCTTTTTTTTTCCTTTTCTTTTTTGCACTCTTGGTCCCAAGGGAGGGTATGTGGGGAGGGCACTAGTACGGGATTATGTTCATGAGATCTGATATCTTGTATCTTGTATTTTTTGATTATTCGTTTGTATGTTTATTACTCTTACACAACTGAAAATGCCTTAAATAAAAGTTGTTAAAAAAAAAGAGTTGGTACAGTTTATTAAAGAATTTAACTTAATTGATATCTGGAGAGGGAGACATCCTGGCAAGCCTACATTTTCTTTCTATTCAAGCACTTATCAGACATTTTTCAGAATTGATTATGATTTGGTCTCAGCGTCTTTGGTGTCTACAATCTCACAATGCTGGTATGATAGCATTGTAATTTAGGATCATGCTTCAGTTTCATTTATCCTGAAAATGCCTCATTCTTTGAATTACTCCCCAACATGGCGTATTCAGTCATTTTGGCTTAGGCATTCAGAATTTATAGAGCTTATTGGAAGACAAATTGAGCCTTTAAATCTTTCTTGAGAGGCCAGATGATAAGCTTCAGCCCAGGGCCAGATGGGAAATATATAAATCCTTTCGGACTAAACTTTCACCACCTTTACTCGAGATGTATCAGGAGTCTTTAGACAATGGGTCCCTTCCTCCTTCTCTTAATACAGCAGTGATCATTTTATTGTTGAAGCCAGGAAAAACATCTACCCTTTGTGGATCTTACAGACCAAATTCTCTTCTTAATAATGATCTTAAAATTCTTTGTAAGGTATTGGCTAGAAAGCTTGAAATACTTTTACCGGACATGGTCCACCCTGACCAGAATGGCTTTGTGCAGGGGAGGCAGGGCTTTCACAACATTTGAAGAGTACTTAACATAGTTCTTAATAAATCTGGTAGTGCAGACACTGCCATTCTGTCTTTAGACGCCGAGAAGGCTTTTGACAGGGTGGAGTGGCTGTATTTATTTAAGATTCTTCAAAGGTTTGGTATAGGTGGGAAATTTCTTGGCTGGATTTGACTTCTTTATGCTGATCCACAAGCAGTAGTTTTAACAAATGGGTTATTTTCAGCACCTTTCAAACTGCATCTGGGAACTCGACAGGGTTGCCCCCTGTCTCCTCTGTTGTTCACCCTAGCTATTGAGCCACTTGCTATGGCAATTCACAAAAAAATCAATTTGAAATGAATTAGAGTCGGAGATATTGAACATTGCATTTGCCTATATGCAGATGATGTAATCCTGTTTTGTTCTAACTTGAAGCTGACTATAACCTCCTTACTTGAACTGATGAGCGTCTTTGGTGTCTTTGCAGGTTACAAGATAAATACCACCAAATCAGTGATACTATTTATGAATGAAAATGAGAGACTCAACCCGTCAATTCATATTCCGTTTGTGGTCTCATTAAAAGGTTTTGTGTATTTGGGTGTAGTGATCACTGCTACAATTGATAAAGTTGTTTCAACAAACTACAACCCCCTAACAGACAAAGTTACACAGCTTATAAATAGGTGGACAAATTGCCTATATCTATGATCAGGCGCATCAACATCTTGAAAATGTAAGTTTTGCTAAAGTATTTGTATCTATTCCAATCTATTCCACTTGCTCCTCCATCTTCATTTTTTCCTTCACTTAAAAAGCTTTTCTCCAACTTTATTTGGAACAGCAGGCGTCCTAGGCTCAGGCTCTCTCTGTTATATCTGCCATATGATAGAGTAATGATGATTTTCACCCAAGAAGGGCAGCACTGGGTTTAAAATGTGGGCATCCCATGGTGGAGCTAAAATATCTGACCTTTTTAAAGATAATCTTGCTTTCATGTCATTTGAGGAACTTAAGGCCACATATACAATTCCTTCAAAGAACTTCTTTAAATATCTTCAATTGAGAAGCTTCATATTAGCCGGCAATGTAATAGTTTGAAACTTCCCCCTCTGTCTACCATTGAAGATTTCACATTAAGATCTTTAAACTCTAGGGGGCAGGTGGTCTTCTTATACGACATCACAAAACATATTACATTCATGGAAATCAGATTTGCAGGAGAATCTAACAGAGGAGGAATGGTCCAAACCATGTTTTATGTCTCAAACCCAATCTGTGAATACAAATTCCAAGTTACTGCAATACAAATATCAGAGCAGACAGTATATTACCCCAAGTAGACTGCACCTTCTTAACCCAAATACCACAGATACCTGCATTACATGTAACAGAAAGGATCCTTATTTCATTGCATGTGGGAATGCCCTATTATAGTGCTGAACTTTTCCAGTCAAATCATTGATAAAGAAGTGCCTCTTAAGCCAAAGCTATGTTTACTTAGCTACTATATTTACCCAGATGATTTTATGATAAAAAAAAGAAAAGTCCTTACTCGATGTTTGCTTTTTGGAAGCTAAAAGATGTACAGCCTGCTCATGGAAAAATGAAAAGCCTTGTGTTCCTTCACAGTGGCTTTCAGGAATGATTTTTATTTTGCTTTAGAAAAGATCAGCTATACCTCAAAGAATAAGATTTATAAGTTTTGGAAAATATGGAAGGCCTTCTGTAATTTCCTTGAGAAAAATGATATGGAAGTAGACTTAGGATTTATTTATTTATTTTTAATTAATCATTATTTATTTATTTGTATTATTGTTATTATTATTATTATTATTTGGTTTTTATTTTTACTTTTAATATGGTTTCTTTTTTGTTTTGTTTTTCACAGTTAATTGTATTTATTTTTATCTACTGTTTGATTATCATTATTATTGCTATTATAATTACCTCTATGTACCTTCTTGTTCTGTATTGTTCTCTGTAAAACTAACAAAATGTAATAACATTAAAACAGATGTTTAAAAAAAAAGATTTGACGTCACTGATGGACTTACCTGAACAGGTGAGCTCCACGATGGAGGAAGAGGAATATGATGATGATACACATTCCCTCAGTGCAGATCGAGAATGAAGACAGTCAGATCTGATCTCCCATACAGGTCTACGTGAGTCTTCATCTCTGCTTCTTGTTGAAACAGCAGAGCCACAATCCAAATATCTACATATTACATCTGCATCCTTCACAGTCCAGTCAGAGTATCTCACTGGTCTCCACTCTCCCTGTTTCAGCTCCAGTGTACCTGCACAGCGACTGGCTCCTCCCACCAACCTGACAGGCTCTGAACAGAAACAAGAGAGTCATCAGTAAAAGAATAAAGTGAGTTTCATTAGAACAGAAACAAGAGAGTCATCAGTAAAAGAATAAAGTGAGTTTCATTAGAACAGAAACAAGAGAGTCATCAGTAAAAGAATAAAGTGAGTTTCATTAGAACAGAAATGAAGACAAATCAAAGCTGCAGCTCCTCTTCTACCTGAGCAGGTGAGTCCAACAGCTTTACCAGGTGAGCAGGTTCTTCTAGCTGAGTCTGATCTTCTACAGTCCAGGAGAGCAGACTCATGGCCTCCACACTGGAACTCTTTGGTCCACATTGGAGCCTCCACTTCTCCATAGAGCGCCCCCTGGAGGACTGAAGGAGTCCCACAGCCAAGCTCCCTACAGACCACCTCTGCATCCTGCTGGTCAAAGTCAGCTTCACACACTGAGGACCACGACTGCTCAGACTTCACCTCCAGTCTGCCTGAACACAGACTAGTCCCATTCACCAGCCTGACAGAGTCTGGAGAGAGAGAGGACCATCATTAGTTTGGGGAATATTTAACTGCAACATTCATACCAATAAAGCTTTTTCTGAATTTGAAAGTAACAACTGATAAAGAGAGAGAGCACATTCATACCCTGACTCAAGTCTTTATCTACAGGAAATAGTTCAAGCTATCTGTATGATTTTAAAATGTCTTATTCAGGCACCATCTTGTGGTAGAATGTTTCTGTTTTCTACTGAATCTTTATTTTAGCAGGAAAACCTCATTAAGATTAAACTTCTCTTTTGCAGGAGTGTCCTGGCCAAGACAGGCAGCAACAGAAAGTTATATATAGATATTGAACATTGCATTGGCCTATATGCAGATGATGTAATCCTGTTTTGTTCTAACTTGAAGCAGACTATAACCTCCTTACTTGAATTGATGAGTGTCTTTGGTGTCTTTTGCAGGTTACAAGATAAATAGCACCAAATCAGTGATACTATTTATGAATGAAAATGAGAGACTCAACCACAGGTCCAATCCAAAAAAACGGGCAGATGTCCAAATCTGGTGGTGTCCTTGATTCTTTCATGCACTCGTACAATCTTTCTGACCCCTGGAGGAAACTGAATCCAGATGCGAAACAACTTTCTTTTTTCTCACCTGTCCACAAAAGTTATTTAAAGGATAAACTACTTTCTGATCAATAATAACCTCCTCCCACATGTTAACAACTCACAATACCATAGTATTGTAGTGTCAGATCATTCTCCTGTACAATTGGACATTTACTTCCCGAATAACATCCGATCACGACGAACGTGGCAGCTTGACCCCGCCCTGTTGTTATGCTCTTAATTTAAAAAATTTGTTGCTGGACAAATAGACCTCTTCTTCGCAATTAATGACTGTCCAGAAATATCCCGTCATACCTTGTGGGAATCACATAAAGCCTATATTAGAGGTCAGATAATATCATACACGGCACATAAAAATAAAGAACACAATAAACACCTTTTGGAAATTGAGCAGGCTATAGCAGACATTGATAAGAAGTGCTCAACACAGGCCTCATCAGATCTACACAAAGAGCGCATCCTATTACAAATGGAATATAATAACCTTTCTACCCATAAAGTAGTAAGTAATTTGCTTAAAACTAAACAAAAATTCTACGAGCACGGTGAGAAAGCAGGTCGAATGCTCGCACATCAGCTCTGACAGTCAACTAGCAATTCACAAATTTCAGAGATTAACATCGGCCCGGGCATAACCACGTCTGACCCAAACCTTATAAACAGTCAATTTAAAAAGTATTACTCAAATCTTTATTTGTCAAATGTGGACACAAATACAGCTCAAATTCAATCCTTTTTTGACTCTCTAGATCCTCCCACTCTAAATCCAGACATCCAATCCTCCCTTGATTAACCTCTCACTTCATCCAAACCATCAACTTGTCTCTCAGACCCGATTCCAACTAGGCTGCTCAAGGAAGTATTCCCCTCAGTTAGCACTTCCTTATTAGATATGATTAATCTGTCTTTGGTGACAGGTTATGTACCGCAGTCCTTTAAGGTAGCTGTAATTAAACCATTTCTTAAAAAGCCTACTCTTGATTCAGAGGTTCTAGCCAACTATAGGCCGATATCAAACCTTCCCTTTCTCTCTAAGATCCTTGAGAAAGCAGATGCTAATCAGCTGTGTAACTTTCTCCATAGTAATAGTTTATTTGAGGATTTTCAGTCTGGATTTAGAGCTCATCATAGCACAGAAACTGCACTGGTGAAAGTTACAAATGTCCTTTTAACCTCATCAGACAATGGACTTCTCTCTGTCCTCATCCTGTTAGACCTTAGTGCTGCCTTTGACACTATTGATCATCACATCCTGTTGTAGAGACCGATAGATTTCAGTTTGTAAATGTTCATGATAAATCCTCCATGCAAACAAAAGTTAGATATGGTGTTCCTCAAGGCTCAGTGCTTGGACCAATACTATTCTCCTTATATATGCTCCTTATATATGCTTCCTTTAGTTAATACTATTCTCCTTATATATGCTTGGCTTCCCGTAAAATTCAGAATAGAATTCAAAATCCTCCTTCTCACCTTCAAAGCTCTTAATGATCAGGCCCCATCATATCTTAAAGAACTGATAGTACCTTATGTACCTACTAGAACACTGCGCTCCCAGCATGCAGGTCTACTTGTGGTTCCTAGTATTATATTTCTAAAAGTAGAACAGGAGGTAGAGCCTTCAGTTATCAGGCTCCTCTTCTGTGGAACCATCTCCCAGATTTGGTCCGGGGGGCAGACACCCTCCCTACATTTAAGAGTAGGCTTAAAACTTTCCTTTTTGATAAAGCTTATAGTTAGGGCTCTTTGGACTCTTAATTTATGCTGCCATAGGCTTAGACTGCCGGGGGACCCCCATGATGCACTGAGCCCCTCTCTCCTTCTCCCTCTCTCTCTCTCTATCCATCCATCTATATCCATTAACATTCATGTTCTATCAATGCATTCAATAACCTAAACTTCTTCCCCGGAGTTGTCTGTGCTTTCTGGTCTCACAGGTAATCTGGGCCTGGAGACGTCCGGATGACAGATTCCTGTCCCGGACCTTCTAGCTTCATTGTTGATTTTCATTGTGCTTCCTCCTCTTTCCTTCCTCTCTCTCCTCTTCCTCTCTCTCTCCTCTCCTTCCTCTCTCTCCTTCCTCTATCCTTCCTTTCTCTCCTCTCAACCCAACCTGTCGAGGCAGATGTTCTCCCACTCTGAGTCTGGTTCTGAGGGTTCTTCCTGTTAAAAGGGAGTTTTAACAGGCCACTGTTGCTCATGTGGGGATGTTGGGTCTCTTTAAAGTTAAAACCTGAAGAGTTTGGTTTAGACCTGCTCTATGTGTTAAGTGCCTTGAGATAACTGTGTTGTGATTTGGCGCTATACAAATAAAGATTGATTGATTGATTGATCACCACCAATGAGATGATACCTAACTCTATCTTTCCACCAAGCCTACTTCCACTCTGCCACCCACAGCTCTATCCGACTGCTTACTGGAAATTAAATCATGGCTCTCACTAAATTTTCTTAAACTTAACGGCGAAAAAACTGAGGTCCTCCTCATTGGTACCAGATCAACCTTAGCAACACTCAACACTTTCTCCATGTCCATCGACAATTCCACTGTTCCTCCCCCCAAGTAAAGAGCCTGGGTGTCATCCTGGACAGCACACTATCTTTTGAAGCCCACATCAATAACGTTACTCGGTCTGCATACTTCCATCTACGTAACATCAATCGTCTCCGTCCCTCACTTTCACCAACCTGCACCACCATCCTGGTAAACACCCTGATCACATCCCGTCTGGACTACTGTAACTCTCTCCTCTTTGGTCTTCCACGGAAATCTCTACACAAACTCCAACTTGTACAGAACGCAGCCGCTCGTATCATAACCAGAACTCCCTCTATTGAACACATCACTCCTGCCCTGCATCTACTCCTCACGTTCAAGGTCTGTAGGAGCCATAATGCATAGTTAAAAACCTAGATGGTAATTTATATTTCTAAGTTCATTTAATTTATAGGACTGCATGTTATTCTGCCACCTGCTGGTCAACAGTGTAAATATAAGATAGATGACCACAGACCGCCTCAGTCTAGATGAGAGCGGCGAGCTGGAGACAGTTTTTCTACGGAAAGAACGGAAAGAACGGAAAGAACAGAAAGTAAAAGGAAGAAATGGATGTATATTGTTTGTTTATTTTTCACAAGTAAACCTTTTTTGAAAACAAGAAAACGCCTAATTCTTTCCAGTACGAATACCTCCCCTCACCCTCTCATGTGGCTTTTGAAAGTCAGAAGGAAAGCCACGACATTAGTAGAAAAACTACTCTGTGAGGATTAACAAGACGGAGCCGCGGGTGCGCAACGAGCTCGTTAACTCGCCACCGAAGGACATCCAGGTGACGCCCGACGCACGGCTTGGAGACCAGACGCAACACGACATCATGGTATGTGCTTGATGCTATGAAACCTCCGAAAAAGAATGAAAACATGACTTTTAAAGTCGGATCTGAATGAACATGGATGGTGAAGTTGCAGTCAATGAAGCTCGCCTCGCAGTGGATGCGCCGCACGCAATTAGGATAACTCGTCTTTTATGAAAGCCTTTGAAGTTTGTGCATCTTTCAGAAGTTGTGTTGCACACGTTTGGATGTGTAAAGTGGACATTCTTTACTCATTTGCACACAATTTATGCACTGCTTTGCTGAAGAATGGCCGAGAAAAAGGAGTTAATTGATGCGGCAGATGTGGAAAAAAAGAGACCAATTAAGCTGACGCAGAGGGCGCTAGAGGATAAGCTGCACAGACTCATTGGATTCAGAAGAGCTGTTTTAGCCAAGATCACTGGTAAGACAAGAGAAATTGAAAATTTGATGAGTGAGAATGACAATCTGCAAAAAGTGCAAAAGTTCATGGACAATGATTTTCGTTCTCTGATCACTGAGTTTGAAGATGTTACTTACCAAGTATGGAATCTTCTGCCAGAGGAAGAGAAGAATGCAGATAAAACCAGTTGGGTTGACCCTAAGATGCAAACACTCACTGAGTTTGCTAAAAATGTTGAAAAATGGATGGATGCTGTGCATAAAAGCAAAAAGGAAAAAGAACATTTGTCAGCTGTTGATGCAAATGATGACGTGACTCCTGAAGATAGTGCATCACAAGTGTCGGTTAAACCGTCAGGGAAAAAGAGTTCACTTTTGGGACGCACATCTGTCACATCCTCCAGAACATCATCAGCTCGTGCTGCTGAAGAAGCAAAGTTAGCTGGACTTGTAGAACGTGCTGCAGTTTTGAGTCAAAAGCAAGAGCTTGAGATGGAAGAAGCACGCATCAGAGCCAAGCTGGAAAAATTGAATTTAGAAGCAGCTATTGCAGAGAAACGAGCTACAGTAAAAGTTTTAAAGGAGTATGAGAGATCTGAAGATGGCATGAATAGCTATGTCCGATCACATGTAACAAGTGGAGTCCAACGAAAGAAAAGTGAAAAGAGACCATCTTCACTCACAAACCAGCCTGCAGCTGAAATGAAGATTCCTTCCAGATTGTTTCACACGGAGCGACAGGTTGGTAGGACAAGACACACGGACAACACTGACAGACAAGAGCGTGACAAAAACAGTGATGGCATTCTCCAAGTAATGCAAAAACAGAATATGATCACAGAGATGTTGGTTACTCAACAGAAACAAGCTCAGCTACCAATTAAAGATGTTGCAGTGTTCAGAGGTGATCCACTTACCTACAGATCGTTTATTAGAGCCTTTGAACAGGCTATTGAACAGAGAACTGATAACGATCAAGACAAGCTGTATTATTTGCAACAGTACACTGCAGGAGAACCACAAGAGCTAGTGCAAAGCTGCGAACATATGCCACCGCGCAGAGGATTCACAGAAGCAAAGCGACTGCTTCAGAAGCATTACGGTGATGAGCTAATGATAGCCAGTGCTTACATCAACAAAGCTTTGAAGTGGCCACAGATCAGATCTGAAGACGGAAAATCACTCAATGCATATGCTGTGTTTTTGACTGGTTGCCGTAATACAATGGAAGATGTCGAGTTTATGGAGGAGATGGATAACCCGACAAATATGAAAATAGTGGTATCCAAACTGCCATATAAGATGAAAGAAAAATGGCGGAACGTGGCATATGAGATCCTGGAAAAGAGAGGATTCAGAGCAAGATTTGCTGACTTGGTTATGTTCATCGACCGTCAAGCAAAAATAGCAATGGATCCACTGTTTGGAGACCTCCAAGACAGTCGCACATCCGCTTCAGGAAAAAACAAAGAAAAGGAGAAACCTTTTACCAGAAGTGGACAGAAAGGAAGTACTTTTGCCACTAACATGTCTGTGGAGAAGAAAAAGACAGATGCAATGGTAAGACCGACCACCTCCTTTAAAGCAGCAAATGCCTTTGAAACACAGTGTCTCTTCTGCCACAAGAATCACATGTTTGAATTCTGCATGAAGTTTAAAGAGCTAACCCACAAAGATCGTGTTGATTTTTTGAAGATGAAGGGGTTGTGTTTTGGATGCTTGACACCAGGCCATCTTAGCAAGACCTGCAAGAAAAGAATGGTGTGCAAGCAGTGCTCACAGAGACACCCAGACATTCTTCATGTGGACAAAGAAGGCAAAGAGAGTACAAATACGTCAACGAAAGATGATAACACTACAAGTGACGAGATCTCAGGCGCTCAGAAGTCTACAGCTCAAGAAATAGTTGGCTATACTGGGGCCGGAGAAGTTGACTGTTTGTTGTCTATTGTTCCAGTGAAAGTGCGGTCTCGGACAGGTGGAAAGTCTATCGAGACATATGCCTTCATGGACCCTGGCAGCACCGCCACTTTCTGTACACAGGAGCTGCAAAGGAAACTGAACATAAAGGGAAAGTCAACTCAAATCCTGTTGAGCACGATGAGTCAAGACAAACCGGATGGACAAAAGTTGATGAACAGTTGCATGCTCTCAGACCTGGAAGTATGTGGGTTGGAAAACACAGAATATCTACATTTTCCAAAGGTTTTCACACATAACAACATTCCTGTTCAGAGAGAAAACATCCCCAGACAACAACATCTGGAAAAATGGCCATATCTGAGTGAAGTGAACTTGCCACACATTGATGCCAATGTGGATCTGCTTATAGGAGCCAACAACCCTAAGGCAATGGAACCATGGCATGTAATTAACAGTCAAGATGATGGACCATATGCCATTAAAACAGTTCTGGGTTGGATGGTTTGTGGACCTGTAAACAGTGAGAGCAAATCCATGGAGAATACACCTCACTACAGTGTGAACAGAGTCTCCGTGGCAGAAATAGAACAGCTACTGGTCCAGCAATATAACACAGACTTTCCTGAACGTTGCTACGACGACAAGGAAGAGTTGTCTCAGGAGGACAAACAGTTTATGCTGGCAGTGCAAAGAACAACAAAATATGAAGATGGACATTACTGTGTGGGTCTTCCTTTAAAGTGTGACACAGTGAAAATGCCCAACAACCGCTGTATGGCAGAACAGCGAGCTGCTAGTATAAAAAGAAAACTACAGAAAAATGAAGTTTTTCTTGAAGACTACAAGGGGTTCATGCACAGTCTACTCGACAAGGGCTATGCTGTTGAAGTCCCTCAGGAGCAGCTTAACCAGAATGACAACAAAGTCTGGTATGTCCCTCACCATGGGGTCTATCACCCCAAGAAAAAGAAGATTCGTGTGGTCTTTGACTGCACCGCCACGTATCAAGAAGTATCCCTGAATGGTGCATTACTGCAAGGCCCTGACCTCACCAACTCGCTTATTGGTGTCTTAGTCAGATTCCGTGAAGAGCCAATAGCGATGATGGCTGATATAGAATCAATGTTCTATCAGGTGAGAGTTCCTGAAGCAGATGCCAACCTGCTGAGATTTTTGTGGTGGCCGGATGGCAACCTGCAAGCACCATTGAAGGAGTATCGCATGGTGGTCCACCTGTTCGGTGCTACCTCCTCCCCTAGTGTTGCTTGTTATGCTCTGCGTAGAACAGCCGAAGATAGAAAAGACACAGCTGCTCCAGAAGTTGTTGAAACAGTTCAACATAATTTTTATATGGACGATTGTTTAACATCTGTGAGTTCAGAAGAGAAAGCTGTTGCCTTGGTAAAGAACCTGCGAGACCTGTGTGCAGAAGGAGGTTTTAACCTGACAAAATGGGTGAGCAACAGCAGAAAGGTTCTATCATCCATTCCTGAAGAACACCGAACCAGTGAGCTTAAAGATCTTGATCTCACTCATGATGCTCTGCCCGTTGAAAGAGCTCTCGGTGTACATTGGTGCACAGAAGATGATTCATTCACCTACAGGATCCAGCTACAGGACAAGCCAATGACCAGAAGAGGAATTCTGTCCGTCGTAAACTCCATCTACGACCCTCTTGGCTTCCTGGCGCCAGTGGTGCTTCCTGCTAAGCTTCTGTTGAGAGATCTGTGCAAAGAAAAGCAAGGATGGGATGAAGTAGTAAGTGGATGGAAAGTTGATCAGTGGTGTAAGTGGTTGGAAGATCTCACTCACCTCTCAGACTTCAGCATACACCGATGTGTTAAGCCCCTGGATTTTGGAGAAACATCAGAAGCACGGCTGCATCATTTCACTGATGCAAGTGAAATCGCCTATGGCGTAGTGTCTTATCTTGTGCTAGTGAATCATCAGGGAAGAATCCATTGTGCTTTTGTGTTTGGAAAGTCTAGAGTTGGACCACTTAAACAAATCACAATTCCAAGACTCGAGTTAACTGCAGCGGTCATCGCAGTTAAAGTGGACAAGATGCTGCGAGAGGAAATGCAAATTCCACTTCAGCCATCTCTTTTTTGGACGGACAGTACAACGGTCCTTAGATACATCAACAATGAAACAGCTCACTTCAAGACCTTTGTGGCAAACAGGATTACTCTCATACGAGAAGCGACCAAACCACAACAGTGGCGATACATCAGAACGTCAGAAAATCCTGCTGACCAGGCCACAAGAGGAATGAAAGTGAAGAGCTTGATCCAAGGAGAAACATGGATAAAAGGGCCACAGTTTCTGTTACAGCCAGAGAGTGAATGGCCAGAGAGACTGGACAATGTAGGTCAAAGCCTGCAAAATGATCCAGAAGTGAAAACCATCACAGCGAATGTCATCAGTGCTGAAGAAAAGTCTGATCCTGTGAACAAATTGCTCCAGTATTATTCCAGCTGGGACAGACTGAAAAGAGCAGTTACATGGCTTCTGAGAGTTAAAGGAACATTGATACACCTGAAAGAGAAAAGAAAAGAGTTGCAACACTCTATTCAGCAGACAGAAAAGGATCCTGAGAAACAGAAATTGTTTGTGCATCAAAACATGAACAATTACAAATCTGTCATGGAAAAGAAAACATTAACCTTGGATGAGCTGATGGCTGCAGAGTCAGAAATCATCAGACACAGTCAAAACCAATGGTTTCCTGAAGAAGTGAATGCTCTTCAAAATAAGTTGCCTGTGAAGAGAAATAGTCAGCTATACAAGCTTGACCCGGTTTGGAATGAGAACATCCTGAGAGTAGGAGGCCGGTTGAGCAGCTCTGCTATGCCACAGGAAGCAAAACATCCAGCTATTCTCTCAAAACATTCCAGAGCTGCCACTCTGATCCTGCAAGATGTTCACAGAAAAATTGGTCATTGTGGACGCAATTATATGATGTCACAACTAAGACAAAGATTTTGGATACCTCAAGTATCCTCGGCCATCAGGAAACTCATATCAGAGTGTACAGTCTGCAGGAGACTACGAGGTCAAGTTGGAGAGCAAAAAATGGCAAATCTCCCGAAGGATCGTCTTTTGCCAGACAAACCGCCTTTCACAAATGTAGGCGTTGATTACTTCGGACCTTTTGATGTGAAACGGGGCCGGGGAACTGTCAAACGCTATGGTGTAATGTTTACATGCCTCACCATTAGGGCAGTACACATAGAAGTAGCAGACAGTCTTGATACCAGCTCTTGCATCAACGCTTTGCGCCGTTTCATAAGTAGAAGAGGCCAGATTGAAATAATGCGCTCTGATAACGGCACAAATTTTGTTGGTGCAGAAAAGGAACTAAGAGAAGCTATCAAAAACTTGGACCAGACAAACATTGAAAAGACTATGCAGAAGAAGGGCATAAAATGGATCTTCAACAGCCCTGCCGCCTCTCATCAAGGAGGAGTTTGGGAGCGGCAAATCCGCACTGTACGGAAAATCCTTGCTGCTTTGGTGAAAGAACAGACTCTCACAGATGACAGTCTTCAAACCCTCATGTGTGAGGTGGAAAATATCATAAATAATCGGCCGATCACAAGCATTTCTGATGATCCAAATGATATTGAACCCTTGACACCTAATCATTTGCTACTGATGAAAGTGCAGCCCAGTATGCCACTGGGAACATTCAACAAAGATGATCAGTATGCCAGAAGACGATGGAGGCAAGTGCAATATCTTGCCGACCTGTTTTGGACAAGGTGGACTCGTGAATATCTGCCTCTCCTCCAAGAACGCCAGAAGTGGTCGCAGTTGAGGAGAAACTTCAAACCTGGAGATGTGGTGTTACTCGTCGACAGTTCAGCTCCACGTAACACATGGATAATGGGAAGGATTCTCCAAACCATGCCTGATGCCAGTGGAACAGTTCGCCGAGTGAAAGTACACACCAAGAACACCACTCTGGAGAGACCAGTAAATAAACTGTGTTTGCTGCAAGAAGCAATGTGAAGACAAGAAGATCACATAATGAAAAAATGTGAAGAAAAAGGACTGATACATAAGAGTTTGAGACAATGCTTTATTGAAGTTTGATTACTTATATAGTTTAATGTAATATCATGGTTGTTTCAGTTTATGGCTCTGTATTTGAGTTAATTTGATAATGCTTAATCTTCCTGCTTAATCATTAGGGGCCGGATATGTAGGAGCCATAATGCATAGTTAAAAACCTAGATGGTAATTTATATTTCTAAGTTCATTTAATTTATAGGACTGCATGTTATTCTGCCACCTGCTGGTCAACAGTGTAAATATAAGATAGATGACCACAGACCGCCTCAGTCTAGATGAGAGCGGCGAGCTGGAGACAGTTTTTCTACGGAAAGAACGGAAAGAACGGAAAGAACAGAAAGTAAAAGGAAGAAATGGATGTATATTGTTTGTTTATTTTTCACAAGTAAACCTTTTTTGAAAACAAGAAAACGCCTAATTCTTTCCAGTACGAATACCTCCCCTCACCCTCTCATGTGGCTTTTGAAAGTCAGAAGGAAAGCCACGACAAGGTCCTTCACAACCTGGCACCAACATATCTCTCTGAACTTATTCACATCTACACACCTTCTCAAACTCTCTGATCCTCCTCTTCCAACCAGCTCTTCGCTCCATCTGCCAACTTAACCACAATGGGGTCAAGAGCTTTCAGCCGATCAGCCCCCCGCCTATGGAACTCTCTCCCACCTGACATTCGCACTTCGGACTCTGTCCTCACCTTTAAATCCCGCCTGAAAACGCACTTTTTCAGAGTGGCCTACTCTATCTCCCATTAACTATGCAATCTTCATTATATTAATGCACTTTGAAGTCACGTTCATATTTATTTATTTTTTCTTTTTCTTTATTAGGGCCCAAGCACTACACAGTGCGAAGGCCCTATTGTTTTTGCTGCGATTATTATCGTTCTGCCTAAACGAACGCGTTTTTGACAGCCTAAACGTGCCCCAAAAGTCACCAAAATTTGCACGTACATCAGACCCGGCGAAAAATTTGATATTTTAAGGTCCGCGAAAATGGCCGTCGCAAAATGGCTCAATAGCGCCCCCTATTGAATATAAAAATGTGAGAGATTGACGTACATGAACGAAATTTGGTATATATGTGTATCATGTCCAGACGCACCAAAAAGTCTGTGGGGCCCATGACGTCACTCCAACAGGAAGTCGGCCATTTTGAAAAATATGTGCGATTTTGGCGTTTTCCACTCCTCGTACTTTAACGAACTTGTCCTAGGGATTTAATCCGACCGACTTCAAATTCACTCAGAAACATCTTGAGACATTGGAGATGAAAAGTTACCAAAAACTTTCTAATTAGGGATTCGGTTTGGCCGTGGCGGCGCCGACAATTTCCTTCGCCATTCGATCCTTCGCCATTAAACAGGAAGTCCTTATAACTCCTACAGACATCGTCCGATCTACACCAAATTAATCACGCATGTAGAGGGTCCCGCCCTGAACACGTATATGGATCAATACTGTGTCAGCTCCATAGCGCCACCTACTGGATACAAAAGTGCCCTGTTGAAAATTGAAAAAAAATTGAGCCCCTCAAGTCAGATTGACATAGACAAATGAAATTCGGTACACATATGTATCTTGTAAAGACGCACAAAAAAGTCTCTTGGAACTATGACGTCACTCCAACAGGAAGTCGGCCATTTTGAAAAATATGTGCGATTTTGGCGATTTCCACACCTCATACTTTAACGAACTTGTCCTAGGGATTTAATCCAACCGACTTCAGATTCACTGAGAAACATCTTGGGACGTTGGAGATGAAAAGTTATCAAAAACTTTCTGATTAGGGATTTGGTTGCTTCGTGGCGATGTGAGGAATTTTGATGTTTCACCATTAAACAGGAACAGCTGGCCAAATGGGGGTACTGCACCCTGTAGGTGATTAATAAAATTGAGCCCCTCCCTCCAGATTGACGTAGATGAACAAAATTTACTACACTTATGTATCATCTAAAGACGCACAAAAACGTCTCTTAGACCCATACCCTCACTCCAACAGGAAGTCAGCCATTTTGAAGTGAATTTGCAATTTTGGCACTGTTTGATACAATCTTCACACCACGTACTATAATGAATTCCTCCTAATCCGACAGACTTCATATTGACTCTGTGTCATCTCAAGACCTTGAAGATGCGTCACAGCAAGTCTCGCTCAGTAGTGGCGTGGCGGGGGAGCTATGGCCCGATCATCGCTGCTTGCAGCTTTAATTATTAGGGCCCAAGCACTATACAGTGCGAAGGCCCTATTGTAATCGTCAAGATTATTATTATCGTTCCTATAAAGTAAACGCGTTTTTGACAGCCTAAACGTGCCCGAAAAGTCACCAAAATTTGCACGTACATCAGACCCGGTGAAAAATTTGATATTTTAAGGTCCGCCAAAATGGCCGTCGCAAAATGGCTCAATAGCGCCCCCTATTGAATATAAAAATGTGAGAGATTGACGTACATGAACGAAATTTGGTATATATATGTATCATGTCCAGACGCACAAAAAAGTCTATGGGGCCCATGACGTCACTCCAACAGGAAGTCGGCCATTTTGAAAAATATGTGCGATTTTGGCGTTTTCCACACCTCGTACTTTAACGAACTTGTCCTAGGGATTTAATCCGACCGACTTCAAATTCACTCAGAAACATCTTGAGACATTGGAGATGAAAAGTTATCAAAAACTTTCTGATTAGGGATCCGGTTTGGCCGTGGCGGCGCCGACAATTTCCCTTTCCATTCGATCCTTCGCCATTAAACAGGAAGTCCTTATAACTCCTACAGACATCGTCCGATCTACACCAAATTAATCACGCATGTAGAGGGTCCCGTCCTGAACACTTATATGCATCAATACTGTGTCAGCTCCATAGCGCCACCTACTGGATACAATAGCGCCCCCTTGAAAATTGAAAAAAAATTGAGCCCCTCAACTCAGATTGACATAGACAAACGAAATTTGGTACACATATGTATCATGTAAAGACGCACCAAAAACTCTCTTGGACCCATGATGTCACTCCAACAGGAAGTCGGCCATTTTGAAAAATATGTGCGATTTTGGCATTTTCCACGCCTCGTACTTTAACGAACTTGTCCTAGGGATTTAATCCGACCGACTTCAAATTCACTCAGAAACATCTTTAGACATTGGAGATGAAAAGTTATCAAAAACTTTCTGATTAGGGATTTTGTTTCTTCGTGGCGATGTGAGGAATTTTGATGTTTCGCCATTAAACAGGAACAGCTGGCCAAATGGGGGTACTGCACCCCGTAGAAGATTAAGGAAATTGAGCCCCGCCCTCCAGATTCACATAGATGAATGAAATTCGGTACACATATGTATCGTGTAAAGACGCACAAAAAAGTCTCTTGGAACCATACCCTCACTCCAACAGGAAGTCGGCCATTTTGAAGTGAATTTGCAATTTTGGCACGGTTTGATAGAATTTTCACAGCACATACTTTAATGAATTCCTCCTAATCCAACCAACTTTATCTTGACTCTGTATGCGTCACAGCAAGTCTCGCTCAGTAGTGGCGGGGCGGGGGAGCTTGGGCCCGATCATCGCTGCTTGCAGCTTTAATTATTATTATTATTCAAGCCGCAATAAACTCCATGCAGAGCGGGCGGACTCCATGACCTGATGACATTCTCTTCCAAACTAGTCCCCTGAATTAAGTCAATGTATGATGAAACTCTGGAAGCTGGCTGCTTACCACCAACTCTCACCCAAGCAACCGTATCATTAATATTAAAAAAGGATAAGAATCCATGTGACTGCTCATCTTACAGACCCATCAGTCTCCTTTGTTGTGATTACAAAATTCTGACCAAAGCCTTGGCTAACAGATTAAATGATGTGATACCAGCACTTATACATCAGGATCAGACTGGCTTTGTTCTAGGCCGACAGCCCTTTTTCAACCTAAGGCGGCTCTTTAATGTAATGTATTCCACCCATTCCACACAGCAGCCTGAGGTAATTTTGTCACTCAATGCCGAAAAGGCTTTTGATAGGATAGAGTGGGAGTATTTACATGCAGTCATGAAGAAGTTTGGATTCGGGGAAACATTCAGAAACTGGATAAAAATGTTGTATAGTAGTCCTATGTCGGCTGTAAAAACAAATCGTTCAACATCAGAATATTTCCCATTATATAAAGGCACGTGTCAGGGCAGCTGTCTGTCGCCATAATTGTTTGACTTAGCCATAGAACCTCTGGCCATTGCGATCAGGGGGGATGGGAGAATCAAGGGCATCACTAGAGGAAACACAATCCATAAGACTGCGCTCTATGCAGATGACTTGCTCCTTTTTGTCTCCAACCCAAGCCAATCTATACCTCACCTTTTGCAGTTACTACAGGAATTTGGGAGTTTCTCAGGCTATAACTTAAATTTGTCAAAAAGTCTTCTTTTTCCCATAAATGATGTAAGCAAATTTCTAGACTATGATACATTTCCCTTTAAAATTGAACATCAGTCCTTTAAGTACCTAGGTGTACAAGTAACCAGTTCATTTAAGTCACTTAAAAAGACCACTTTTGATAACTTATTAGAACAAACCAAGAAAGACTTAGAGAGGTGGTCTTGCTTTCCCGTCTCGCTAGCAGGCCGCATTAATGCTCTCAAGATGACAGTATTGCCTAGATTCCTGTACATGTTTGTAACAATCCCTATCTGGCTCCCAAAACATTTTTTTATTAAGCTGGATAAGTATGTCTCATCTTTTATTTCACCAAAACAGCTTCTATCAGCTTAAGAACATATCCAGAGTGAAGGGTTTTATGTCTCAAACAGACCAAGAGAAGTTGATTCATGCTTTCATCTCAAGTAGACTCGACTACTGTAACGGTCTCCTGACTGGACTCCCACAAAAAAGCATTAAACAGCTGCAGCTCATTCAGAACGCTGCAGCTCGAGTTTTAACCAGAACAAAGAGATCAGAGCACATTACTCCAGTTCTAAAGTCTTTACACTGACTCCCAGTCAGCTATAGAATAGATTTTAAAGTTCTGCTACTGGTCTACAAATCACTGAATGGTTTAGGTCCAGAATACATGAATGACATGTTAGTAGAATATAAACCCAGTAGAGCTCTGAGATCTACTGACTCAGGTCAGATAGTTGAGCCCAGAGCTCTGAGATCTACTGACTCAGGTCAGATAGTTGAGCCCAGAGTTCAAACTAAACATGGTGAAGCAGCTTTTAGCTGTTATGCTGCACACAACTGGAACAAACTACCAGCAGAACTGAAATCAGCCCCAACAGTGAACACTTTTAAATCCAGGTTAAAAACATTTCTCTTCTCCTGAGCTTATGATTGAGCTCTTTTAAAGCACTTTACATTTTAATCTTTCATTTGCACTCTATGTCCTTTTAATGATTTTAAAGCTAATTTATTATTTTATGCTGCAATCATTTTATTTATGTCTTGCTATTTTTCTGTACTTTGTTTTTATTATGGGGGTGGGGGGGGGGTGGGGGTTAATTGTATGTTTTAAGTTTCTCAAATTACATGTTTTTCTGTTTTATGTAAAGCACATTGAATTGCCATTGTGTCATGAAATGAATATATAAATAAAACTGCCTTGCCTTGCCTTGCCTTATTTGGAACCGAGTCACGCCCCGTATAAAGAAGATCTATTTGGAGAGGCCTAAATCTGAAGGAGGACTGGGTCTCCCCAACTTCCTCCATTATTATTGGGCATCAAAGATTTCCAAGTTGACATACTGGGTGACATCTTTCTCAGACAAAAATGGGCCTGCCTGGGCGATGATGGAGCTTTCATCACATGCATCAATATCCCCCATCTCGCTGCTAACAGCTCCACTGGCAACGCAGACAAATCGTAGGACTTTTTCTAATCCTGTGGTGTCAAATTCCATTAGAATTTGGGTACAATTTTGCAAGCATTTTAACCTTGATCAGATCAATAGCCTTTCCCCTCTTTCTTTCAATCATCTCTTCGCACCCTCACAGGTGGATCAAAGTTTCGCTGGCTGGCATCGACACGGACTGGTTTCTTTGACGATTTGTTTGATGAGAGCTCCTTCCTTTCCTATGAAGCCCTAGTAAAAGACCATAATATCCCAAGATCTCACTTCTTCAGATATCTCCAAGTATGCAGCTTTGCCTCCAAACATTTCTCTACTTTTCCCAAACCGCCAAATAAAGATTGTGCGTATGATTTATTAAATCTGAATCCATGGATCAGGGGTCTCATCTCCAAGGCTTAAAATATAATACACAATGTGGATCCCCCATCACACACTAAAACGCATGAAGCATGGGAACGGGATCTGGAAATCGTGATACCGGATAATGTCTGGGCTAAATGTATCTCTAACATACACACCTCCTCTATATGTATTAGGCACGGGCTGATACAATTCAAAGTATTTCACTGGCTACATTACTCCAATGATAGGCTAGCTAAAATATACCCGTCTGTTCTCCCTACCTGTCCTAGGTGTGGCAACCAAGTGTCACTGGGTCATATGTTCTGGTCCTGTCCCTCTTTAGTTAATTTCTGGTCCTCCATTTTCGACTGTCTATCTGTTCTATGCAGCACACCCCTCAAACCCAACCCACTCACCACTTTGTTTGGAGTCACACCCTCAGAAATATACACCACTAATAAACAAAAGAGAGCAATAGCATTCTGCAGCCTTATAACTCACAGGGTGATCTTAATGAATTGGAAATCTAATAAATGGAGGAGATGGATTCAGGAGGTTCTATCTCTGCTTCAGTTAGAAAAGATAAGACATACACTAAACGGCTCTTGTGACACAGACACCAGAGTGTGGTCTCCTTTTATTGATTATGTAAAGAAGTTAAATCTCTGACCAATCATGCTATTATTATTTTGGTATTTTCAACCTGTCTGACTAGTCCTTTGATGTCATACTTTTGCAACATTGGATCCCTTTTTCTTTTTCTTTTTTTTTCCTTTTCTTTTTTGCACTCTTGGTCCCAAGGGAGGGTATGTGGGGAGGGCACTAGTACGGGATTATGTTCATGAGATCTGATATCTTGTATCTTGTATTTTTTGATTATTCGTTTGTATGTTTATTACTCTTACACAACTGAAAATGCCTTAAATAAAAGTTGTTAAAAAAAAAGAGTTGGTACAGTTTATTAAAGAATTTAACTTAATTGATATCTGGAGAGGGAGACATCCTGGCAAGCCTACATTTTCTTTCTATTCAAGCACTTATCAGACATTTTTCAGAATTGATTATGATTTGGTCTCAGCGTCTTTGGTGTCTACAATCTCACAATGCTGGTATGATAGCATTGTAATTTAGGATCATGCTTCAGTTTCATTTATCCTGAAAATGCCTCATTCTTTGAATTACTCCCCAACATGGCGTATTCAGTCATTTTGGCTTAGGCATTCAGAATTTATAGAGCTTATTGGAAGACAAATTGAGCCTTTAAATCTTTCTTGAGAGGCCAGATGATAAGCTTCAGCCCAGGGCCAGATGGGAAATATATAAATCCTTTCGGACTAAACTTTCACCACCTTTACTCGAGATGTATCAAGAGTCTTTAGACAATGGGTCCCTTCCTCCTTCTCTTAATACAGCAGTGATCATTTTATTGTTGAAGCCAGGAAAAACATCTACCCTTTGTGGATCTTACAGACCAAATTCTCTTCTTAATAATGATCTTAAAATTCTTTGTAAGGTATTGGCTAGAAAGCTTGAAATACTTTTACCGGACATGGTTCACCCTGACCAGAATGGCTTTGTGCAGGGGAGGCAGGGCTTTCACAACATTTGAAGAGTACTTTACATAGTTCTTAATAAATCTGGTAGTGCAGACACTGCCATTCTGTCTTTAGACGCAGAGAAGGCTTTTGACAGGGTGGAGTGGCTGTATTTATTTAAGATTCTTCAAAGGTTTGGTATAGGTGGGAAATTTCTTGGCTGGATTTGACTTCTCTAAGCTGATCCACAAGCAGTAGTTTTAACAAATGGGTTATTTTCAGCACCTTTCAAACTGCATCTGGGAACTCGACAGGGTTGCCCCCTGTCTCCTCTGTTGTTCACCCTAGCTATTGAGCCACTTGCTATGGCAATTCACAAAAAAATCAATTTGAAATGAATTAGAGTCGGAGATATTGAACATTGCATTTGCCTATATGCAGATGATGTAATCCTGTTTTGTTCTAACTTGAAGCAGACTATAACCTCCTTACTTGAACTGATGAGCGTCTTTGGTGTCTTTACAGGTTACAAGATAAATACCACCAAATCAGTAATCCTATTTATGAATGAAAATGAGAGACTCAACCTGCCAATTCATACTCCGTTTGTGGTCTCATTAAAAGGTTTTGTGTATTTGGGTGTAGTGATCACTGCTACAATTGATAAAGTTGTTTCAACAAACTACAACCCCCTAACAGACAAAGTTACACAGCTTATAAATAGGTGGACAAATTGCCTATATCTATAATCAGGCGCATCAACATCTTGAAAATGTAAGTTTTGCTAAAGTATTTGTATCTATTCCAATCTATTCCACTTGCTCCTCCATCTTCATTTTTTCCTTCACTTAAAAAGCTTTTCTCCAACTTTATTTGGAACAACAGGCGTCCTAGGCTCAGGCTCTCTCTGTTATATCTGCCATATGATAGAGTAATGATAATTTTCACCCAGGAAGGGCAGCACTGGGTTTAAAATGTGGGCATCCCATGGTGGAGCTAAAATATCTGACCTTTTTAAAGATAATCTTGCTTTCATGTCATTTGAGGAACTTAAGGCCACATATACAATTCCTTCAAAGAACTTCTTTAAATATCTTCAATTGAGAAGCTTCATATTAGCCGGCAATGTAATAGTTTGAAACCTCCCCCTCTGTCTACCATTGAAGATTTCACATTAAGATCTTTAAACTCTAGGGGGCAGGTGGTCTTCTTATACGACATCACAAAACATATTACATTCATGGAAATCAGATTTGCAGGAGAAACTAACAGAGGAGGAATGGTCCAAACCATGTTTTATGTCTCAAACCCAATCTGTGAATACAAATTCCAAGTTACTGCAATACAAATATCAGAGCAGACAGTATATTATCCCAAGTAGACTGCACCTTCTTAACCCAAATACCACAGATACCTGCATTACATGTAACAGAAAGGATCCTTATTTCATTGCATGTGGGAATGCCCTATTATAGTGCTGAACTTTTCCAGTCAAATCATTGATAAAGAAGTGCCTCTTAAGCCAAAGCTATGTTTACTGAATATTTACGCAGATGATTTTATGAAGAAAAAAAGAAAAGTCCTTACTCAATGTTTGCTTTTTGGAAGCTAAAAGATGTATAGCCTGCTCATGGAAAAATGAAAAGCCTTGTGTTCCTTCACAGTGGCTTTCAGGAATGTCTTTTTATTTTGCTTTAGAAAAGATCAGCTATACCTCAAAGAATAAGATTGATAAGTTTTGGAAAATATGGAAGGCCTTCTGTAATTTCCTTGAGAAAACTGATATGGAAGTAGACTGAGGATTTATTTATTTATTTTTAATTTATCATTATTTATTTATTTGTATTATTGTTATTATTATTATTTTTTGGTTTTTATTTTTACTTTTAATATGGTTTCTTTTTTGTTTTGTTTTTCACAGTTAATTGTATTTATTTTTATCTACTGTTTTTATCATTATTATTGCTATTATAATTACCTCTATGTTCCTTCTTGTCCTGTATTGTTCTCTGTAAAACTAACAAAATGTAATAACATTAAAACAGATGTTTAAAAAAAAAAGAGATGACGTCACTGATGGACTTACCTGAACAGGTGAGCTCCAGGATAGAGGAAGAGGAATCTGATGATACACAGTCCATCAGTACAGATCCAGATTGAAGACAGTCAGAGCTGATCCACCATACAGATCTACGTGAGGCTTCATTTCTGCGTACTGTTGAAACAGCAGAGCCACAATCCAAATATCTACATATTACATCTGCATCCTTCAGGGTCCAGAAAGAGTAACTCACTGGTCTCCACTCTACCAGTTTCATCTCCAGTGTACCTGAACAGCGACTGGCTCCTCCCACCAACCTGAGCACTGAACAAAAACAAGAGAGTCATCAGTAAAAGAATAAAGTGAGTTTCATTAGAACAGAAATGAAGACAAATCAAAGCTGCAGCTCCTCTTCTACCTGAGCAGGTGAGTCCAACAGCTTTACCAGGTGAGCAGGTTCTTCTAGCTGAGTCTGATCTTCTACAGTCCAGGAGAGCAGACTCATTGCCTCCACACTGGAACTCTTTGGTCCACATTGGAGCCTCCACTTCTCCATAGAGCGCCCCCTGGAGGACTGAAGGAGCCCCACAGTCAAGCTCCCTACAGACCACCTCTGCATCCTGCTGGTCAAAGTCAGCTTCACACACTGAGGACCACGACTGCTCAGACTTCACCTCCAGTCTGCCTGAACACAGACTAGTCCCATTCACCAGCCTGACAGAGTCTGGAGAGAGAGAGGACCATCATTAGTTTTGGGAATATTTAACTGCAACATTCATACCAATAAAACTTTTTCTGAATTTGAAAGTAACAACTGATAAAGAGAGAGAGCACATTCATACCCTGACTCAAGTCTTTATCAACTGGAAATAGTTCATGATATTTGTATGATTTTAAAATGTCTTATTCAGGCACCATCTTGTGGTAGAATGTTTCTGTTTTCTACTGAATCTTTATTTTAGCAGGAAAACCTCATTAAGATTAAACTTGTCTTTTGCAGGAGTGTCCTGGCCAACACAGGCAGCAACACAAAGTTTCAGACAAACAACATAAAAAAGAGTAATACAGACAGACCTCTGTAACATGAAGAATGACACTGTGGTGGACAGCAATGCATGATATCAGAAAATAAAGAGGATCAGAGCACCGTGGTAGCTGAATGGTTACAGCACCACATAACCACAACGTCCCTGATTCAACTCTGACTGGAGACCTTTGGTACATTTCATACCCCTCTCTCTCCCCCTTGTTTCCTGTCTACTTCCCCACCATCAGCTGTCAATTAAGGCAGAAATACCCCAAAACATATAAAAGAAGATGTAGAAGTTTAGAAGGAGGAGTCTCTCTGTTATTAGGTAGTCACGCTCCTCATAACTCTGTTCACAGTAGAATAATGGATGAAGCTACAGCTAATCTGAATTAGACTCCTCCTGTTTTCCTCTGTCAGATTATTGCTTTCAGCAGTAGCAGCTCATGCTATCAGACCTCAGCTCAGACTACAGTGTAGCCGACAGCATCGGTACGGATCAGAACATCATCTGGTCAGAGTGACCTTTGAACCTGAGCTCAGTAAACTGGACCAGGTGTGATATAGAGACTGACATGGTGTCTCTCTTGGACAAACACAGATCCATTAACATTCCATGATGAAACCCCAAAGTGAGAAGAACTACTTAAAGTAACATAAGACATATTTTGGTGTCTCCTTCAGACATCATGACTTATCAGAGAGACTTCACTCCCCTTTTCTACCATCAGATCAGAGTCATTAATGAAAAGACACTACACCAGCCTTAAAGTATAGACACATGGCACATTCCTCAGTTCCACCTCTCTCTCATCACAGAGCATGAATGTCAGAATTAGTGTTAAAAACTTAAACAAGAACATCTTAGTAAATAGTTTGGTTTAAACAATATCAATTACTTATATCAGCATAAATTACCTAAAGAAACCTCCATTGTAACAACTATTACAGCGATCATAGATAAATGTGTATGTGAAGAACTGTGATTATACTTTCTCCTTTCATAAACACAAATGTTGGTATGAGAATGTTTCCTTAATGTGAGAAAGTGTTACATTGATGTTATGCTTACATTATGGTGATAATCAATTAACTATCATGGAATAAGTAGAATAACAATGTGTTGATCATATTAACCCTTTTCAGGTTTTAATGAATCAAGTGATGTCGTATCACTGCCAGAATAATACATCCTCTGTTCTGTGTTACTATGTTATAGTATGCTTTTCATAATCAGGATTAAATACTGAATGAATGATGATGAAAAGTCTCTGTGATGAATCTGATTGGCCGACACACGAGCCCTCCCCAGGAGAGAAACCAGCTGCACCGAAACTGGCTTTGCTTTGCTTCAGGTTTTACTTTGCTCATCTTCTCTTCACCAAACACATTCTTACTTTTGTAACCTTATCTTATTCTCTTAATCTTTAGTTATTCTATATCTTAGTTTTCTTAAAGCTACAGTGTGTGAATATTACTCCCATCTAGTGGTGCGCTACTAGAATGCAAACAACGAGTAGTACTCTCTGACACCTCTCCATCAAAGCGCGTTATTACCACTACGAATATATATATATATATATATATATATATATATATATATATATATATATATATATATATATATATATATATATATATATATATATATATATATATATATATATATATATATATATATATATATATATATATGATTTGTGTATACATTCACTAGCACCACTGGGTTTTGTAGCAGTGTATCTACAATAATCAAGTATCTGCCACAACTCAACAGGTAGTGCTTACAGCGATATAGCTAAAATTAACCAATAGGGCGATGGTGCCCTGCAGAATTATATATTAAACACTGCAACACTTTAACTTTAGTGCAACTACAGTGTATACTGTGCAACTTGCATTACTGAAGAAACAACAACCCAGCCACACACACAAAAAAGAAAAGGGCCCATTAAGAACAAAATAACAATGAAAGCAAAAACAAAAAACAAGAAGGAGCCTGGTAAATAAATAAAAACACCCAAAATAAGGGGACTGCCGTCAGTCTACTTAGTCTCCTTTGCTTTACTTGTCTATTATTCAGCCTGTCTTTGACATTTTTGATGATTTTGACTTGTGGCCAAAGCTGAGATCTCTACTGAAAGTCATTAAACAATGAACGAGTTAAATTAGACTTTCCTTCCTCCATCTTTCATCAACTTGAGAGAGATAAACGTCTGTCAACCCTACAACTCATCAGAACCGAGAGGAACGAAGTCTGCAGAAACCAGCCGACCCGGATCATCCTCACGAAACCGGACCGGGCGGTCTGACAGAAACCAGCCGACCCAGATCATCCTCACAGCACCGGACCTGCAACACTCTCTGAGATCTTGGTGTGCGTACGCATGGTTCTGAAGGACGGACAGCTGAGACCCTCCATCGATGAAAGTAGGTTGATGTCAGATCGCATAATTAAAATTTTCTTTAAAAGTAAAACTCAGTAAAACTTATAACTGTCTTAGTTTCCACATAATTACATATCCTTCATTTAAATTCATCTTTCATTCATGTCGATATATCGAGTAACAATCTGTTGAATTCATATTGTATTACAAACTCATCATTACATTTATAAAATTTACATTTTATCATCCAGATGTATGTCTATTCTTTGAAGTCATACAGGGATATATTGAACCATAGAGCAACAGATTCAGATATTTGACTGATTTATCAAAATTGATTGATTTATTAAAAATAATTAAATAACCAATTAAGTAAGTACAATCTTTATTTCCTCCTAAACAAGGACGTGGTGCCATGATAACGAGAGCTTATAAATTTAAACATCCAAAATTGCTAAAACAGAGAACTGTAATTATTAACACTGGTCTGAGGCAGGGATGCCCCCTGAAACCTGCTTCTGAACTGGAACCAGTATTAAACACTTAAAAACCTGAGGTATTTTTAAACTCAGTTCTTTTATCAGTACTTGAAGAAAACAAGGAGTGAGATTATTGGATGGTAAAACCTAGTTTTGGGTTCTGCTTGTTTCCATGGAGATATTATTGAGTTCATATTGTGACACTGTTGTAAACATTGTTGTTGATGTCAGCAAACTCTGTATTTTTAACTCTAAAATATAAATACATTATAGTCTGTTGTGGATTCATGACTTTTATTAACTATCATTTTAATATAGTAATAATATTAGTATAATATAAAGAGCTGATAAGAGTATTGATGAAGAACCAGATCAATAAGAGGTATTGATAAGAGTAGTAGTATTGATGAAATCCTAATGAAACTGATCCCTAGTGTGAAGTCAGTACATCTGATCATGGTTCTGACACTGAGCTGACAGAGAGCAGCAAACTGCTCTGTTTACACCGTGTTCATACAAATGATTAAATACCATATACATACAGTATATTGTAACTGTAAACTGCTACTACTGCTGCTTTCTCTTGTAGTGTGAATATCCTTAAAGGTGCAGATTGTCTCAGTTTGAATCAATGAGCCTCCAGGAACAAGCTAACTTCTCTACCCTTTAGGATGCTGTCGTCCTGGATAAGTTTACAGTTCAGTCCAATGGAAACCACCAACTATCACTGTGACAGAGGAAGGGAAATATTACTGTCAGAGATGATGTCACTGATGGACTTACCTGAACAGGTGACCTCCAGTATGGAGGAAGAGGAACCTGATGATATGCAGTCCTTCAGTGCAGATCCAGACTGAATGATTATTATTTTGCAAATTCTTCAAAACACTTATTTGTAGAACTTAATGAGCTAAGAGCTAAATATAATGTTTTGACTACGAATAAGGCAACTGAAAGCTTGATGAAACTTAAGCCGACTTATTATGAACAGGGTGAGAAAGCTAGCAAGCTTATAGCTTGGCGAATTAAACAGATGGAAACTGAAAGAGCAATAAACGCAATACAGACAGATGAAGGTTTGGTAACCAATGACCCAAAAGAAATTAATGAGACTTTTTTAAGTCTCTATGATAATTTATACCAAATCGGAGTACTGGAAATGGTTCACCCTGACCAGAATGGCTTTGTGCAGGGGAGGCAGGGCTTTCACAACATCCGAAGAGTACTTTACATATTTTTTATTAAATCTGGTAGTGCAGACACTGCCATTCTGCCTTTAGACGCAGAGAAGGCTTTTGACAGGGTGGAGTGGCTGTATTTATTTGAGATTCTTCAAAGGTTTGGTATAGGTGGGAAATTTCTTGGCTGGATTCGACTTCTTTATGCTGAGCCACAAGCGGTAGTTTTAACAAATGGGTTATTTTCAGCACCTTTCAAACTGCAGCTGGGAACTCGACAGGGTTGCCCCCTGTCTCCTCTGTTGTTCACCCTAGCTATTGAGCCACTTGCTATGGCAATTCACAAAAACATCAATTTGAAATGAATTAGAGTCGGAGATATTGAACATCGCATTTGCCTATATGCAGATGATGTAATCCTGTTTTGTTCTAACTTGAAGCAGACTATACCCTCCTTACTTGAACTGATGAGCGTCTTTGGTGTCTTTTCAGGTTACAAGATAAATACCACCAAATCAGTAATCCTATTTATGAATGAAAATGAGAGACTCTGGGGTTGAACATAGCTCAGCGGGTAGAGCACCCGCCCCATGTGTTGAGGCTATAGTCCTCGTTGCAGGCTACCCCGGTTCAAATCCCGCACCGAGCGGTCTTATCCTGCATGTCATTCCCCCTCTCTCTGCCTACTGTTTCCGTCTATCTCTAATGTCCTGTACATTAAAGGCAAAAAAGCCTGAAAAAAAAAGAAAATGAGAGACTCAACCCGCCAATTCATACTCCCTTTGTGGTCTCATTAAAAGGTTTTGTGTATTTGGGTGTAGTGATCACTGCTACAATTGATAAAGTTGTTTCAACAAACTACAACCCACTAACAGACAAGTTACACAGCTTATAAATAGGTGGACAAATTGCCTATATCTATGATCGGGCACATCAACATCTTGAAAATGTAAGTTTTGCTAAAGTATTTGTATCTATTCCAATCTATTCCACTTGCTCCTCTATCTTCATTTTTTCCTTCACTTAAAAAGCTTTTCTCCAACTTTATTTGGAACAACAGGCGTCCTAGGGTGAGGCTCTCTCTGTTATATCTGCCATATGATAGAGGTGGATTAAAGCCCTTTCCTCAAAAATACATGAATGATTTGGCACAGTGCTTTGGCATATCTGGGAGAGGCTACCAAATTATCACAGTTCTCTCCCATCTTTGGTAATGATGATTTTCACCCAGGAAGAGCAGCACTGGGTTTAAAATGTGGGCATCCCATGGTGGAGCTAAAATATCTGACCTTTTTAAAGATAATCTTGCTTTCATGTCATTTGAGGAACTTAAGGCCACATATACAATTCCTTCAAAGAACTTCTTTAAATATCTTCAATTGAGAAGCTTCATATTAGCCGGCAATGTAATAGTTTGAAACCTCCCCCTCTGTCTACCATTGAAGATTTCACATTAAGATCTTTAAACTCTAGGGGGCAGGTGGCCTTCTTATACGACATCACAAAACATATTACATTCATGGAAATCAGATTTGCAGGAGAATCTAACAGAGGAGGAATGGTCCAAACCATGTTTTATGTCTCAAACCCAATCTGTGAATACAAATTCCAAGTTACTGCAATACAAATATCAGAGCAGACAGTATATTACCCCAAGTAGACTGCACCTTTTTAACCCAAATATCCCAGATACCTGCATTACATGTAACAGAAAGGATCCTTATTTCATTGCATGTGGGAATGCCCTCTTATAGTGCTGAACTTGTCCAGTCAAATCATTGATAAAGAAGTGCCTCTTAAGCCAAAGCTATGTTTACTTAGCTACTATATTTACCCAGATGATTTTATGATAAAAAAAGAAAAGTCCTTACTCGATATTTGCTTTTTGGAAGCTAAAAGATGTATAGCCTGCTCATGGAAAAATGAAAAGCCTTGTGTTCCTTCACAGTGGCTTTCAGGAATGATTTTTATTTTGCTTTAGAAAAGATAAGCTACCTCAAAGAATAAGATTTATAAGTTTTGGAAAATATGGAAGGCCTTCTGTAATTTCCTTGAGAAAAATGATATGGAAGTAGACTGAGTATTTATTTATTTATTTTTAATTAATCATTATTTATTTATTTGTATTATTAGGGCCCAAGCACTATACAGTGCGAAGGCCCTATTGTAATCGTAGAAATTATTATTCGTCTCTCACAACGAACGCGTTTTTGACACCCTAAACGTGCCCGAAAAGTCACCAAAATTTGCAATCATGTCCGACCAGGCGAAAAATGTGATATTTTAAGGATCACGAAAATGGGCGAGAAAAAATGGCTCAATAGCGCCCCCTAGAAAATTAAAAAAAGCGAGCCCCACCTCTGAGATTGTCCTAGACAAACGAAATTCGGTACACATATGTATCGTGTAAAGACGCACAAAAAAGTCTCTTGGACCCATACCCTCACTCCTACAGGAAGTCGGCCATTTTGAAGCGAATCTGCGTTTTTGGTGCCATTTTGGCGATTTCCACGCCTCGTACTTTAACGAACTTGTCCTAGGAATTTAATCCGACCGACTTCAAATTCTCTCAGAAACATCTTGAGACATTGAAGATGAAAAGTTATCAAAAACTTTCTGATTAGGGATCCGGTTTGGCCGTGGCGGCGCCGACAATTTCCTTCGCCATTCGATCCTTCGCCATTAAACAGGAAGTCCTTATAACTCCTACAGACATCGTCCGATCTACACCAAATTAATCACGCATGTAGAGGGTCCCGCCCTGAACACGTATATGCATCAATACTGTGTCAGCTCCATAGCGCCACCTACTGGATACAATAGTGCCCCCTTGAAAATTGAAAAAAAATTGAGCCCCTCAAGTCAGATTGACATAGACAAACGAAATTCAGTACACATATGTATCTTGTAAAGACACACCAAAAAGTCTCTTGGACCCATGATGTCACTCCAACAGGAAGTCGGCCATTTTGAAAAATATGTGTGATTTTGGCGTTTTTGATGCCTCGTACTTTAACGAACTTGTCCTAGAGATTTAATCCGACCGACTTCAAATTCACTCAGAAACATCTTGAGACATTGGAGATGAAAAGTTATCAAAAACTTTCTGATTAGGGATTTGGTTGCTTCGTGGCGATGTGAGGAATTTTGATGTTTCCCCATTAAACAGGAACAGCTGGCCAAATAGGGGTACTGCACCCCATAGAAGATTAAGGAAATTGAGCCCCTCCCTCCAGATTGACATAGATGAACAAAACTTGGTATATATATGTATCACATAAAGAGGCACAAAAAAGTCTCTTGGACCCATGACGTCACTCCAACAGGAAGTCGGCCATTTTGAAGTGAATTTGCAATTTTGGCACGGTTTGATAGAATTTTCACACCACAAACTTTAATGAATTCCTCCTAATCCAACCAACTTTATATTGACTGTGTATGCGTCACATCAAGTCTCGCTCAGTAGTGGCGGGGCGGGGGAGCTTGGGCCCGATCATCGCTGCTTGCAGCTTTAATTGTTATTATTATTATTTATTTTTTATTTTTACTTTTAATATGGTTTCTTTTTTGTTTTGTTTTTCACAGTTAATTGTATTTATTTTTATCTACTGTTTGATTATCATTATTATTGCTATTATAATTACCTCTATGTGCCTTCTTGTTCTGTATTGTTCTCTGTAAAACTAACAAAATGTAATAACATTAAAACAGATGTTTAAAAAAAAAAGAGATGACGTCACTGATGGACTTACCTGAACAGGTGAGCTCCACGATGGAGGAAGAGTAATCTGATGATGATACACAGTCCATCAGTACAGATCCAGATTGAAGACAGTCAGAGCTGATCCTCCATAAAGATCTGTATGAGTCTAACTTTCTGCGTACTGTTGAAACAGCAGAGCCACAGTCCAAATATCTACATATTACATCTGCTTCCTTCAGGGTCCAGACATAATGCTCTACTGGTCTCCACTCTCCCTGTTTCATCTCCAGTGTACCTGCACAGCGACTGGCTCCTCCCACCAACCTGAGCACTGAAAAAAAACAAGAGAGTCATCAGTAAAAGAATAAAGTGAGTTTCATTAGAACAGAAACAAGAGAGTCATCAGTAAAAGAATAAAGTGAGTTTCATTAGAACAGAAACAAGAGAGTCATCAGTAAAAGAATAAAGTGAGTTTCATTAGAACAGAAATGAAGACAAATCAAAGCTGCAGCTCCTCTTCTACCTGAGCAGGTGAGTCCAACAGCTTCACCAGGTGAGCAGGTTCTTCTAGCTGAGTCTGATCTTCTACAGTCCAGGAGAGCAGACTCATTGCCTCCACACTGGAACTCTTTGGTCCACATTGGAGCCTCCACTTCTCCATAGAGCGCCCCCTGGAGGACTGAAGGAGCCCCACAGCCAAGCTCCCTACAGACCACCTCTGCATCCTGCTGGTCAAAGTCAGCTTCACACACTGAGGACCACGACTGCTCAGACTTCACCTCCAGTCTGCCTGAACACAGACTAGTCCCATTCACCAGCCTGACAGAGTCTGGAGAGAGAGAGGACCATCATTAGTTTGGGGATTATTTAACTGCAACATTCATACCAATAAAGCTTTTTCTGAATTTGAAAGTAACAACTGATAAAGAGAGAGAGCACATTCATACCCTGACTCAAGTCTTTATCTACAGAAAATAGTTCAAGATATTTGTGTGATTTTAAAATGTCTTATTCAGGCACCATCTTGTGGTAGAATGTTTCTGTTTTCTACTGAATCTTTATTTTAGCAGGAAAACCTCATTAAGATTAAACTTGTCTTTTGCAGGAGTGTCCTGGCCAACACAGGCAGCAACAGAAAGTTTCAGACAAACAACATAAAAACCAGTAATACAGACAGACCTCTGTAACATGAAGAATGACACTGTGGTGGACAGCAATGCATGATATCAGAAAATAAAGATCAGAGCACTGTGGTAGCCGAATGGTTACAGCACCACATAACCACAACGTCCCTGATTCAACTCTGACTGGAGACCTTTGGTACATTTCATACCCCTCTCTCTCCCCCTTGTTTCCTGTCTACTTCTCCACCATCAGCTGTCAATTAAGGCAGAAATACCCCAAAACATATAAAAGAAGATGTAGAAGTTTAGAAGGAGGAGTCTCTCTGTTATTAGGTAGTCACGCCCCTCATAACTCTGTTCACAGTAGAATAATGGATGAAGCTACAGCTAATCTGAATTAGACTCCTCCTGTTTTCCTCTGTCAGATTATTGCTTTCAGCAGTAGCAGCTCATGCTATCAGACCTCAGCTCAGACTACAGAGAACTGTAATTATTAACACTGGTCTGAGGTAGGGATGCCCCCTGAAACCTGCTTCTGAACTGGAACCAGTATTAAACACTTAAAAACCTGAGGTATTTTTAAGCTCAGTTCTTTTATCAGTACTTGAAGAAAACAAGGAGTGAGATTATTGGATGGTAAAACCTAGTTTTGGGTTCTGCTTGTTTCCATGGAGATATTATTGAGTTCATATTGTGACACTGTTGTAAACATTGTTGTTGATGTCAGCAAACTCTGTATTTTTAACTCTAAAATATAAATACATTATAGTCCTGCTGTGGATTCATGACTTTTATTAACTATCATTTTAATATGGTAATAATACTAGTATAATATAAAGAGCTGATAAGAGTATTGATGAAGAACCAGATCAATAAGAGGTATTGATAAGAGTAGTAGTATTGATGAAATCCTAATGAAACTGATCCCTAGTGTGAAGTCAGTACATCTGATCATGGTTCTGACACTGAGCTGACAGAGAGCAGCAAACTGCTCTGTTTACACTGTGTTCATACAAATGATTAAATACCATATACATACAGTATATTGTAACTGTAAACTGCTACTACTGCTGCTTTCTCTTGTACTGTGAATATACTTAAAGGTGCAGATTGTCTCAGTTTGAATCAACGAGCCTCCAGGAACAAGCTAACTTCTCTACCCTTTAGGATGCTGTCGTCCTGGATAAGTTTACAGTTCAGTCCAATGGAAACCACCAACTATCACTGTGACAGAGGAAGGAAGGTATTACTGTCAGAGATGATGTCACTGATGGACTTACCTGAACAGGTGAGCTCCACGATGAAGGAAGAGGAATCTGATGATACACATTCCCTCAGTGCAGATCCAGAATGAAGACAGTCAGATCTGATCTCCCATACAGGTCTACGTGAGTCTTCATTTCTGCTTCTTGTTGAAACAGCAGAGCCACAATCCAAATATCTACATATTACATCTGCTTCCTTCAGGGTCCAATCAGAGTCAATCACTGGTCTCCACTCTCCCTGTTTCAGCTCCAGTGTACCTGCACAGCGACTGGCTCCTCCCACCAACCTGACAGGCTCTGAACAGAAACAAGAGAGTCATCAGTAAAAGAATAAAGTGAGTTTCATTAGAACAGAAACAAGAGAGTCATCAGTAAAAGAATAAAGTGAGTTTCATTAGAACAGAAACAAGAGAGTCATCAGTAAAAGAATAAAGTGAGTTTCATTAGAACAGAAACAAGAGAGTCATCAGTAAAAGAATAAAGTGAGTTTCATTAGAACAGAAATGAAGACAAATCAAAGCTGCAGCTCCTCTTCTACCTGAGCAGGTGAGTCCAACAGCTTTACCAGGTGAGCAGGTTCTTCTAGCTGAGTCTGATCTTCTACAGTCCAGGAGAGCAGACTCATTGCCTCCACACTGGAACTCTTTGGTCCACATTGGAGCCTCCACTTCTCCATAGAGCGCCCCCTGGAGGACTGAAGGAGTCCCACAGCCAAGCTCCCTACAGACCACCTCTGCATCCTGCTGGTCAAAGTCAGCTTCACACACTGAGGACCACGACTGCTCAGACTTCACCTCCAGTCTGCCTGAACACAGACTAGTCCCATTCACCAGCCTGACAGAGTCTGGAGAGAGAGAGGACCATCATTAGTTTGGGGAATATTTATCTGCAACATTCAAACCAATAAAGCTTTTTCTGAATTTGAAAGTAACAACTGATAAAGAGAGAGAGCACATTCATACCCTGACTCAAGTTTTTATCTACAGAAAATAGTTCAAGATATTTGTATGATTTTAAAATGTCTTATTCAGGCACCATCTTGTGGTAGAATGTTTCTGTTTTCTACTGAATCTTTATTTTAGCAGGAAAACCTCATTAAGATTAAACTTGTCTTTTGCAGGAGTGTCCTGGCCAAGACAGGCAGCAACACAAAGTTTCAGACAAACAACATAAAAACCAGTAATACAGACAGACCTCTGTAACATGAAGAATGACACTGTGGTGGACAGCAATGCATGATATCAGAAAATAAAGAAGATCAGAGCACCGTGGTAGCTGAATGGTTACAGCACCACATAACCACAACGTCCCTGATTCAACTCTGACTGGAGACCTTTGGTACATTTCATACCCCTCTCTCTCCCCCTTGTTTCCTGTCTACTTCTCCACCATCAGCTGTCAATTAAGGCAGAAATACCCCAAAACATATAAAAGAAGATGTAGAAGTTTAGAAGGAGGAGTCTCTCTGTTTTTAGGTAGTCACGCTCCTCATAACTCTGTTCACAGTAGAATAATGGATGAAGCTACAGCTAATCTGAATTAGACTCCTCCTGTTTTCCTCTGTCAGATTATTGCTTTCAGCAGTAGCAGCTCATGCTATCAGACCTCAGCTCAGACTACAGAGAACTGTAATTATTAACACTGGTCTGAGGTAGGGATGCCCCCTGAAACCTGCTTCTGAACTGGAACCAGTATTAAACACTTAAAAACCTGAGGTATTTTTAAGCTCAGTTCTTTTACTTGAAGAAAACACGGAGTGAAAATATTGATTGGTGAAATCTGGTTTTGGGTTCTGCTTGTTTCCATGGAGATCTTATTGAGTTCATATTGTGACACTGTTGTAAACATTGTTGTTGATGTCAGCAAACTCTGTATTTTTAACTCTAAAATATAAATACATTATAGTCCTGTTGTGGATTCATGACTTTCATTCATTATCATTTTAATATATATATATATATATATATATATATATATATATATATATATATATATATATATATATATATATATATATATATATATATATATATTTTATCATTATAGTAAAATTATATATATATATATATATATATATATATATAATTTTACTATAATGATAAAGAGCTGATAAGAGTATTGATGAAGAACCAGATCAATAAGTGGTATTGATAAGAGTAGTAGTATTGATAAAATCCTAATGAAACTGATCCCTAGTGTGAAGTCAGTACATCTGATCATGGTTCTGACACTGAGCTGACAGAGAGCAGCAAACTGCTCTGTTTACACTGTGTTCATACAAATGATTAAATGCCATATACATACAGTATATTGTAACTGTAAACTGCTACTACTGCTGCTTTCTCTTGTAGTGTGAATATCCTTAAAGGTGCAGATTGTCTCAGTTTGAATCAATGAGCCTCCAGGAACAAGCTAACTTCTCTACCCTTTAGGATGCTGTCGTCCTGGATAAGTTTACAGTTCAGTCCAATGGAAACCACCAACTATCACTGTGACAGAGGAAGGAGAGTATTACTGTCAGAGATGATGTCACTGATGGACTTACCTGAGCAGGTGAGCTCCACGATGGAGGAAGAGGAATCTGATGATACACAGTCCATCAGTGCAGATCCAGAATGAAGACAGTCAGATCTGATCCACCATACAGATCTACGTGAGTCTTCATTTCTGCTTCTTGTTGAAACAGCAGAGCCACAATCCAAATATCTACATATTACATCTGCTTCCTTCAGGGTCCAGTAATAGTCATCTACTGGTTTCCACTCTCCGTGTTTCACCTCCAGTGTACCTGCACAGCGACTGGCTCCTCCCACCAACCTGACAGGCTCTGAACAGAAACAAGAGAGTCATCAGTAAAAGAATAAAGTGAGATCTACTAAGTCACAGTGAATACGCATGGCTAGTGACAAAGTAAAATTTATTTAGTTTAATGTCAATGGGCTAATTAAACGTAGCAAAATCCTAAATCCTAAATCCTAAATCTAAAGTGAGGGCAGAACAAGCCCATATAGTTTACTTACAGGAAACCCACCTGACAGATAAGGATCATGTAAAACTAAAGAGGATGGGTTTTACTAATCTGTTTTTTTCTTCATACAAATCAGGACATAGGAGAGGAGTTGCAATCCTCATTTCAAACTAAATTTTGAAAAGGTATTCGACATGGGTGATAAGGAGGGCAGATTTATTTTAGTAAAGGGAAAGATAGACGGGAATCCAATCACCCTTTTGAACGTTTATGCTCCCCCAGGAAGTGATTTTAGTTTCTTCCAAAAAATCACTAATATTATGGTAACAGAAACAGAAGGCATTTTGATTTGTGGAGGGGACTTAAATATACATTTACAGCCAAAGTTAGACTCGTCTAGTAGAAAAACTCATGATATGAAATCCCTATATAAGAAATTAGATACACTCTTTGAGGAGGTAGGCTTAATTGACATATGGCGACACCTTTTCCCCAATAGAAGGGATTATACTCACTATTCTGCCCCCCACTCTCTCTATACAAGGATAGATTATTACATAATATTTGGCAAGGATAAAGATAAAATACATACTTGTGGAATCGGGACGATAGATCTAAGTGACCATGCACCAATATACTTATCCTTGATTTTAACCTACGGTTAAAAAATAATCATGGAAATTGAACTCAAGTCTGTTAAATGATCCGTCTTCTAAGGCACAAATTAAATCAGAAATTAGTCTCTTCTTAGAGTTTAATGATACTGGAGAGGTCTCACCGCCCATGTTATGGGATACTTTGAAGGCTGTACTAAGAGGGAAAATTCTAGCAATATCCTCATTCAAGAAAAAAAAATAGGAATAGAAAAGTAGAGGACTTAAAAAACAAACTAAAGGGACTAGAAAGAAAACATAAAATGGATTCGGCACAGGATACATTAAGAGAAATTAAAGGCATTAGGAACAAAATTAATAGTCTGGCCACACAAGAAATCAAGAAAAACTTAATGTAAAAGCTTCCCAGCGCAGTGAAGTGGCGTGCGAAACTGTTTCTGCTCAGCTCACCTACGTCATCAGGCAGCTTCCAGCTATGGGCTCAACCACTCTCTCCTCTCAGTCAGCTGAACCTCCTGCGCCGGCCTCCTCGCCAGCTCCAGCATCAGAAGTCAGACCTGTCCGGCTCTCCAGTCCGGAAAGATTCTCCGGGGAATCTACTGACTGCCGCCCCTTCCTCTCTCAGTGCGAGCTCCATTTCGAGTTCCAGCCCGCCGCCTTTCCCTCAGATCGAGACAAAATAGCCTTCATCATCTCCTACTTATCGGGGAGAGCCAGGGCTTGGGCCACCGCAGAATGGAGCCGACGGTCTGCAGTATGTAACTCTCTTTCTCTCTTCCTCGACACTTTCAAGCAAATTTTCCACTGTACTCTTCCCGCTAGAGAAGCTGCTAGAGCTCTACACTCCCTGAGACAAGAAAGACAATCCGTGATGGATTATGCCATAGAGTTCCACACGCTAGCCGCAGATAGCGGCTGGAATCAACCTGCCTTGGTGGACGCCTTCTTTAATGGACTCTCCGAGGCCCTGAAGGATCATCTCACCCCTCTGGACCTGCCCGTTGAGCTGGATGCCTTCATCGCCCTAGCCTCCCGCATCGACAAGAGACTGAGGGATAGGCAGAGAGGCCGTCCCATCAGGGAACCGGACCAGCTCGGCTCCCCTCCCCAAGCTTCAGTCTCCAGGAGCAGCTCATCTCCCATTGCAGTTCCGGAGCCAATGGAGGTTGGACTTACCCACCTCACCCCCGCCGAACGTCACCGTCGGATGATGGAAGGTTGGTGTATATACTGTGCCAAGCTGGATCATTTCATTGCCTCATGCCCTCTACGTGGCTCCCTACCTGCTCCCCTCTCTAGGTCCCTGGTGAGTGTTACTACCCTTAAAAATAAAGCACAGAGACAATTAACAAAGGTGAAACTAACCACTTCCTCATCTACTCTGCACTGTTCAGCGTTAATTGATTCAGGTGCAGATTCTAACCTGATGGACTCCAGCCTAGCCCAGAGCCTAGGTGCCTCTGATGAGCCGCTGCATACACCTCTCCTTGCCACTGCTCTTGACGGCAGGCTTCTTGCCACTGTTACTCACCAGACCTGTCCCATCCGGATGTGCCTCCCCGACGGACATGTGGAAACCCTCCGTTTCCACCTGTATAACTCTAAGATGCATCCCCTGATCCTTGGGTACCCCTGGCTGATCCAGCACAACCCACACCTCAACTGGGCTACCGGTCAGGTAATTGGGTGGAAAACACCATGCTACAAAAACGGTTTTCATGACCCCGACTCTAATCTCTCTACTCAGAGTAAGACACAGTCAACGGACTCTCCTGACCTGACGGTTGTCCCAGCCTGTTACCATGACTTACAAGAAGTCTTCAGTAAGAGCAGAGCCGCCTCCCTTCCTCCCCATCGTGATTATGATTGTGCTATCGACCTCCTCCCGGGCGCACCCATTCCTAAGGGCCGGTTGTACTCTCTGTCCACAGCCGAGAGAAAGGCTATGGAGGACTACATTAATGACTCCCTCGCAGCAGGGCTAATTCAGCCCTCCTCCTCTCCAGCTGGGGCAGGGTTCTTCTTCGTAGAGAAGAAGGACAAGAGTTTAAGACCATGCATAGACTACTCCCCACTCAATAACATTACCACTAAGAACCGTTACCCCCTCCCACTAATTTCCTCTGTTTTCGATGTCCTCAAGGGCGCCAAAGTGTTCACTAAATTGGATTTGGGGAACGCGTATCACTTAGTACGCATCCGGGAGGGGGATGAATGGAAAACAGCTTTCAATACGCCCATTGGCCACTATGAGTACTTAGTCATGCCGTTTGGGTTGACAAACGCCCCCACAGTCTTCCAAGTCCTAGTGAACGATGTCCTGAGGGACCTCCTGAATCAAACTGTTTTTGTATATCTTGATGATATCCTTAGTTTTTCCCCCGACGAAGAGTCTCATGTTCAGATCGTACGGGAAGTTTTGAAAAGACTGTTAAGAAATGAACTGTTCGTCAAAGCAGAAAAATGTGAATTCCACAGGAAACAAGTGTCCTTTCTGGGGTACGTGATCTCCCATGATCACTTGGAAATGGACCCCGGAAAAGTCCAGGCGGTGGCAGAGTGGCCCACTCCCACCTCCCGAAAAGACGTACAACGTTTTCTCGGATTCGCAAACTTCTATCGTAAGTTCATTAGAAACTTTAGCTCTGTGACCGCCTCTTTAAGTGCCTTAACCTCTCCCAAGGTTTCGTTTCAGTGGTCTCAATCCTCCGAGGAGGCGTTCCAGCACCTGAAGAGGCTCTTCACCACAGCTCCGGTCCTCACCCTACCCTCAGTCGATCAACAGTTTGTCGTGGAAGTGGACGCCTCCAGCTCCGGATTGGGCGCTGTCTTGTCCCAAAGGTCAGGTACGGATAACAAGATCCACCCCTGTGCTTTCCTTTCCCGAAGGTTATCCCAAGCAGAGAGAAACTATTCGGTGGGGGACCGGGAGCTGTTGGCGGTGAAAGTGGCGCTGCAAGAGTGGAGGCATTGGCTAGAGGGGGCGGCCCAACCATTCCTCATGTTGACAGACCACCAGAATCTGGAATACCTCAAGAGCGCCAAAAGGCTCAATGCCCGTCAAGCCAGGTGGGGACTTTTCTTTTCCCGGTTTAATTTCATTCTGTCATATCGTCCAGGAAGCAAGAACGCAAAGCCCGACGCCTTGTCACGCATCCATGCACCCGAAACAGACTCCTCCGATCCAGAACCCATCCTCCCCGAAACCTGTATCGTGGGAGCCTTCACCTCGAGTGTGGAAGGCAAGGTGATAGAGGCTCTCAGAGCTATTCCAGCACCCCCTGAGACTCCCACGAACAGGTTGTTTGTTCCCCCGTCCCTCCGGGGAGAGGTTATTAAGTGGGCTCATGAAAGTAAGTTCTCCTGTCACCCTGGCACCCGCCAAACCCTCTTCAGAGTGTTGGAGCGGTTCTGGTGGGTTAATGCCAAGGATGACGTGTCAGAATATGTCGCTGCCTGTCCTGTCTGTTCCCGGCAGAAAAGTTCCAATGCCCCACAGGCTGGCCTCCTTCACCCTCTGCCCGTGCCACAGCGCCCCTGGTCGGACCTCTCAGTGGACTTCGTCACTGGCCTCCCTCCATCCAAAGGCAACATGGTCATCCTCACGGTCGTTGACAGATTCTCTAAAATGGTTAAATTCATCCCCTCACCCAAACTGCCATCTGCCAAACAGACTGCTGAACTCTTGCTTCAGAACATTTTCAGAACCTTCGGATTCCCCAGGAACATTCTGTCTGACCGGGGGCCGCAGTTCGTGGCCCAGTTCTGGGAGGCTTTCTGCCAGCTGGTGGGGGCCACTAGGAGCCTCTCTTCTGGATACCACCCCCCGACCAATGGCTGAACCAGGATTTGGAGACCGGTCTTCGCTGTCTCTCCTCAGACAACCCCTCATCGTGGTCCAGGATGCTGCTGTGGGTGGAATACGCCCACAACACCCTTCCCTCTGCCTCAACAGGTCTCACCCCCTTCCAGGTCGTGTTTGGATATCAGCCTCCCCTCTTCACAGCCCTGGAAAAAGAGGTTAAAGTCCCCGCTGCTGTGGTTATGGTCTGCCGATATCGAGGCATGTGGTCTCGTGCCCGCCGGACTATTCTCCAGACCTCCGCCGCCTACAAGAAAATGGCTAACCGCCGTCGCCGCCCCGCCCCAGCATACCGCCCTGGGCAAAGAGTATGGCTCTCCGCCAAAGATCTGCACATCCACCATCCATCCCGCAAGTTAGCACCCAGGTATGTTGGCCCATATCTGATTTCTAAAATCATTAATGACTCTGCTGTCAAGTTGAAGCTTCCTAGGTGCACCCGCATACACCCCAACTTCCACGTCAGCCAGATCAAACCAGTCAAGGAGAGCCCACTCGTTCCCGCTGCCAGGCCCCTCCCTCCCCCCCGTCTCATCGATGGTGGGACTGTCTACACCGTCAGGAGGCTGCTGGATGTTCAGCGGCAGGGCCGGGGCCTGCAGTACCTGGTGGACTGGGAGGGCTACGGGCCGGAGGAACGCTCGTGGGTCCCCTCCCGGGACATCTTGGACTCTCGCCTCATTGCGGATTTCCACCGACGCAATCCTCAGGGTCCTGGGCCGCCAGGTGTCGGCCGTTAGGGGGGGGGATACGGTCAGGGTCTGTCATGTGTCTGTTTCCTGTGTTATTTTGACACCCTAGTCTCTGTGCTCCCCGTGTGATTACCTGTCCCCGCCCTTATGGGTTTCACCTGTGTCTCGTTATCCCTTCCCTCCTGTGTGTATATAACCAGTGCTCCCCTGTGTGTCAGTGCCAGATCGTCTTGTCAGTTTTCTGTAACAGTTCCAGCGTTATTCCTAGTTTAGATTCCCAGTGTTGTTGACCCGTTTTGCCTTTTGGATTCCGAGTTTCTGCCTTGAGATTTTGTACTTCTGCCCTGTGATATTGGACTTCCTGGTTTCCGACTCTTGGACTGAATAAATTACTTGAGAACTGATTCTGCCTGCCTGAATTTGTGTCCGCCAGTCTCTGTGTTCTGACACATAATGACCAGACAGGTTTTATACGCCAGACACAAGACAATATACGAAAGACACTACGTATTATGGATCATATATAAAAAAACAAAATTAAAGCAATTGTGATAAGTGTAGACGCTGAAAAGGCCTTTGAGTTGGTCAATTGGAATTCTCTCTACAGGGTTTTACATAAATTCGGCTTCCATGATACAATTATTAAAACTATACAGGCGCTATATGGCAATCCTACCGCGAGGATTGAAATCAAAGGATATTTATCAAATAGTTTTACCCTAGAAAGTGGTACCAGACACGGTTGTGCATGGTCACCAATACTCTTCGCATTATATTTGGAACCATTAGCTCAATACATTAGACAAAACGAAGACATCAAGGGAATCACTATTAAAGGGACGGAATATAAATTGGCCTGTTACGCGGATGACATTTTGGTCTACCTTGGAAACCCAACATACTCTCTACCTAAATTGATGCTATCATTTGAACAGTATGGACAATTATCAGGGTACAAAATCAATATAGATAAAACCCAGCTACTTTCATATAATTATAGCCCACCAGAAGAAATAAAAAGTAGTTATCCCCTGGCATGGCAAACAGAGTCTTTTAAATACCTAGGCATCAACCTACCAAAAGATCTTGCAAAATTATTTGAACAGAATTATCTACCCATACACAAAAAAATTAAGGATGACATAGCAAGATGGAATTTAATTCCTTTCTTTAGTCTTAGCTCAAGAATTGACTATCAAAATGAATATATTGCCAAGTTGTTTATATTTATTTCAAACCCTGCCAATAGAGATTAATCAAAATCAATTTAACGAGTGGGACAAAATGTTATCTAGGTATATATGGCAAGGTAAAAGACCAACGGTTCGCCTCAAAACTTTACAGCTGGATAAGCAAAAGGGAGGATGGGGCTTGCCCTATTTCAGATATTATTTTGCAGCGCAGATGAGAGCAGTGATATGCTGGTGTAACCCATCATACACTGCCCAATGGAAAAACCTTGAGGGAAAAATGTTGTCCATTCCCATACAGGCAATTTTATCTGATAGCAATTTACAAACCCACATAAATAACATTGATAACCCATAGTTGAAATGGACCCTTAAAACATGGAAAACTATCATAAAGGAACATAAACTCGAGACCGATATTATAGCTCTTAAATGCTTTTGATTCAGAGTTTACACCTAATAAATTGGATTCTAGATTCAAGGACTGGATAGCTAAGGGTATAACAGTCTTATGTAGTGTAATGAAAGATGGAAAATTGCTCAGTTTTGAAATGCTTAAAAGGACACATTCATTAGAAAAACAAGACTTCTATCGATATCTGCAGTTACGGCATTATGTTGATACGAAGATGAAAAATGTAACAAAGACAAGCACACGTTTGATTGAATTGTTTATAAAAGACTATAATTCAGAAACTATTGATAGAACTGATTCATGCCTGTATAAGGGTCTACTGGATTTGAAATCACATTCAACTTCATATATTAAAATAAAATGGGAGAAAGAAGGAGGGATAAATATATCTGAGGAAGAATGGACGGCAATATGGAGGTATCAATGGACGTGTACCAGCTCGCAAAAGTGGAGGGAGTTCGGCTGGAAGAGCCTTATTAGGTACTTTATAACACCCTCCCAGAAGTCTCACTAACTCTTCTGTCTGCTGGAGGAACTGCGGAAATAAAAGTGCAAACCACTACCATATTTTTTGGGACTGCCCTGTCATGAGGGACTACTGGAGAGACATACACAATGCCCTACAGGATATCTTCAAATGTGAAATACCTGTGAAATATGTTTTTGGACACATACCTCAGGAATGGCCGAAAAGAGACATTTAATAAGTATCCTGCTGGTGGCTTGTAAAAAGAGTATTACCAGGAAATGGTTATCACAGGAGAGGCCAACCTTAAATCTATGGATGGATATCACAGTGGACATTTATAAAATGGAGAAGATAACAGCTTTTGTTAACCACAAAATAGAGAAATTCACATCATACTGGGAAAACTGGGTCAACTATGTCACGCCCCATAGGATAGATTTTATTTCCACAAACCAGTGGCTATAATGTATGAGAAAGATCACTCCCTACCGGTACATAGTTTTTTATTTAATTTAGTTGTTGTTGTTATTATGGTTGTTAGTTTTTGTTTTTTGTTTTTTTGTTTTCTCTCTCATTATCTGGATATAAACTAAAACATTATTTCGGTATTAAAGACAGACAACAGATGCAAGAAGTATGCTCACATGATGTATATGTTGTGAATAACTGACTCTAAATGTCAATTTAAAAAAAAAGAATAATAAAAAAAAGAATAAAGTGAGTTTCATTAGAACAGAAACAAGAGAGTCATCAGTAAAAGAATAAAGTGAGTTTCATTAGAACAGAAACAAGAGAGTCATCAGTAAAAGAATAAAGTGAGTTTCATTAGAACAGAAACAAGAGAGTCATCAGTAAAAGAATAAAGTGAGTTTCATTAGAACAGAAATGAAGACAAATCAAAGCTGCAGCTCCTCTTCTACCTGAGCAGGTGAGTCCAACAGCTTTACCAGGTGAGCAGGTTCTTCTAGCTGAGTCTGATCTTCTACAGTCCAGGAGAGCAGACTCATTGCCTCCACACTGGAACTCTTTGGTCCACATTGGAGCCTCCACTTCTCCATAGAGCGCCCCCTGGAGGACTGAAGGAGCCCCACAGTCAAGCTCCCTACAGACCACCTCTGCATCCTGCTTGTCAAAGTCAGCTTCACACACTGAGGACCATGACTGCTCAGACTTCACCTCCAGTCTGCCTGAACACAGTCTAGTCCCATTCACCAGCCTGACAGAGTCTGGAGAGAGAGGACCATCATTAGTTTTGGGAATATTTAACTCATTGGTTATTCCCAAGCTGTGGGCCACGAAGGTATTGCAAGTGGGTCAAATCATTTTCCAATAGTATGATTTTTGTGGGAGTAAAAAGTAAAATAAAATAAAAGATAATTATTTAAAAATAAAATAATATAAGAATAATGTTTCAGATGTTAAAACAAAATTACTTTTAAAAGATAGTAAAATGTTTAAATTCTCTATGCCCTTGTGTTATTGTCTCTGTCTGTTCACTTGAGAGAAAACATAAAATTGTGCTGTGGTTCCTGTGGGCAGTGTTTCCCCCTATTTGCATTCAGCAGCGGCGGTGCTTGAAGTAACGTGACGTTAACTATGTTGATCACTTGCTCAATTTCATTAGAAGTTGCTAGCAGCTAGTTAACCATAAAACTTCGCTTTTGGCTTCGGTGTAGGCTTCATAAAACAACCTGCTCCTCCCTTCATACACAACCTGCTCCTCCCTTCATAACACAACCTGCTCCTCCCTTCATAACACAACCTTTTCCTCTCTTCATAACACAACCTGCTCCTCCCTTCATAACACAACCTGCCCCTCCTTTCATACACAACCTGCTCCTCCCTTCATAACACAACCTGCTCCTCCCTTCATACACAACCTGCTCCTCCCTTCATAACACAACCTGCTCCTCCCTTCATACACAACCTGCTCCTCCCTTCATACACAACCTGCTCCTCCCTTCATAACACAACCTGCTCCTCCCTTCATAACACAACCTGCTCTTCCCATCGTACATAACCTGCTCCTTCCTTCATAACACAACCTGCTCCTTCCTTCATAACACAACCTGCTCCTCCCTTCATAACACAACCTGCTCCTCCCTTCATAACACAACCTGCTCTTCCCATCGTACATAACCTGCTCCTTCCTTCATACACAACCTGCTCCTCCCTTCATAAGCTACTGAAGTAGGAGCATAAAAGCAGACAACCCAACTCTCCTGAATGTCCAGTGAGTCTCCCGCATATTGATAGCGACTCCTTGACGCCGGCAAATGAGACACAATCTCCCGGAATCTGGAGCGAGCAAAGCAACAGTGCGTACTAGAAAGTGTGTGCTGCATCCTGCCGAGGTCGGCATGAAGCGCGAGTGCGCACGTATGCATGCGCACAAAAAACGATAATTTTCATCCTTGTTATACTTACTGAACTATCAGCTTCTACCTGCTTAGATCTCACAGTCAGCAGCACAAGAGGAGAGCAGCAGCTAGTAGCTACGTATGGAAGACTAATGATGGAAAAAGTAAAACTGGTAACTGAAAACATAAACCATTATAATTATTTATCTTTTATTTATTGTTCCAACAGCTCAGGTCGACTGAACAACAGAAAATACCTATTTTTGTGTAGCATACATGTGTATGTTATTTTGTTACAGCTATCAGACATTAACTATTAATTAATTTAGTTGTACCAACAACTGATAAAGAGAGAGAGCACATTCATACCCTGACTCAAGTCTTTATCTACAGAAAGTAGTTCAAGATATTTGTATGATATTAAAATGTGTTATTCAGGCACCATCTTGTGGTAGAATGTTTCTGTTTTCTACTGAATCTTTATTTTAGCAGGAAAACCTCATTAAGATTAAACTTGTCTTTTGCAGGAGTGTCCTGGCCAAGACAGGCAGCAACACAAAGTTTCAGACAAACAACATAAAAACCAGTAATACAGACAGACCTCTGTAACATGAAGAATGACACTGTGGTGGACAGCAATGCATGATATCAGAAAATAAAGAAGATCAGAGCACCGTGGTAGCTGAATGGTTACAGCACCACATAACCACAACGTCCCTGATTCAACTCTGACTGGAGACCTTTGGTACATTTCATACCTCTCTCTCTCCCCCTTGTCTCCTGTCTACTTCTCCACCATCAGCTGTCAATTAAGACAGAAATACCCCAAAACATATAAAAGAAGATGTAGAAGTTTAGAAGGAGGAGTCTCTCTGTTATTAGGTAGTCACGCCCCTCATAACTCTGTTCACAGTAGAATAATGGATGAAGCTACAGCTAATCTGAATTAGACTCCTCCTGTTTTCCTCTGTCAGATTATTGCTTTCAGCAGTAGCAGCTCATGCTATCAGACCTCAGCTCAGACTACAGAGAACTGTAATTATTAACACTGGTCTGAGGTAGGGATGCCCCCTGAAACCTGCTTCTGAACTGGAACCAGTATTAAACACTTAAAAACCTGAGGTATGTTTAAGCTCAGTTCTTTTATCAGTACTTGAAGAAAACAAGGAGTGAGATTATTGGATGGTAAACCTGGTTTTGGGTTCTGCTTGTTTCCATGGAGATATTATTGAGTTCATATTGTGACACTGTTGTAAACATTGTTGTTGATGTCAGCAAACTCTGTATTTTTAACTCTAAAATATAAATACATTATAGTCCTGCTGTGGATTCATGACTTTCATTCATTATCATTTTAATATATATATATATATATATATATATCTTTTTATTATAATGATACAGAGCTGATAAGAGTATTGATGAAATCCTAATGAAACTGATCCCTAGTGTGAAGTCAGTACATCTGATCATGGTTCTGACATTGAGCTGACAGAGAGCAGCAAACTGCTCTGTTTACACTGTGTTCATACAAATGATTAAATACCATATACATACAGTATATTGTAACTGTAAACTGCTACTACTGCTGCTTTCTCTTGTAGTGTGAATATCCTTAAAGGTGCAGATTGTCTCACTTTGAATCAATGAGCCAATCAATGACAAGCTAATTTCTCTACCCTTTAGGATGCTGTCGTCCTGGATAAGTTTACAGTTCAGTCCAATGGAAACCACCAACTATCACTGTGACAGAGGAAGGAAAATATTACTGTCAGAGATGATGTCACTGATGGACTTACCTGAACAGGTGAGCTCCAGGATGGAGGAAGAGGAACCTGATGATACACAGTCCATCAGTGCAGATCCAGAATGAAGACAGTCAGATCTGATCCTCCATACAGATCTGTATGAGTCTAACTTTCTGCTTCTTGTTGAAACAGCAGAGCCACAGTCCAAATATCTACATATTACATCTGCATCCTTCAGGGTCCAGACATAGTCAGTCACTGGTCTCCACTCTCCCTGTTTCAGCTCCAGTCTACCTTCACAGCGACTGGCTCCTCCCACCAACCTGACAGGCTCTGAACAGAAACAAGAGAGTCATCAGTAAAAGAATAAAGTGAGTTTCATTAGAACAGAAACAAGAGAGTCATCAGTAAAAGAATAAAGTGAGATCTACTAAGTCACAGTGAATACGCATGGCTAGTGACAAAGTAAAATTTATTTAGTTTAATGTCAATGGGCTAATTAAACGTAGCAAAATCCTAAATCCTAAATCCTAAATCTAAAGTGAGGGCAGAACAAGCCCATATAGTTTACTTACAGGAAACCCACCTGACAGATAAGGATCATGTAAAACTAAAGAGGATGGGTTTTACTAATCTGTTTTTTTCTTCATACAAATCAGGACATAGGAGAGGAGTTGCAATCCTCATTTCAAACTAAATTTTGAAAAGGTATTCGACATGGGTGATAAGGAGGGCAGATTTATTTTAGTAAAGGGAAAGATAGACGGGAATCCAATCACCCTTTTGAACGTTTATGCTCCCCCAGGAAGTGATTTTAGTTTCTTCCAAAAAATCACTAATATTATGGTAACAGAAACAGAAGGCCTTTTGATTTGTGGAGGGGACTTAAATATACATTTACAGCCAAAGTTAGACTCGTCTAGTAGAAAAACTCATGATATGAAATCCCTATATAAGAAATTAGATACACTCTTTGAGGAGGTAGGCTTAATTGACATATGGCGACACCTTTTCCCCAATAGAAGGGATTATATTCACTATTCTGCCCCCCACTCTCTCTATACAAGGATAGATTATTACATAATATTTGGCAAGGATAAAGATAAAATACATACTTGTGGAATCGGGACGATAGATCTAAGTGACCATGCACCAATATACTTATCCATTGATTTTAACCTACGGTTAAAAAATAATCATGGAAATTGAACTCAAGTCTGTTAAATGATCCGTCTTCTAAGGCACAAATTAAATCAGAAATTAGTCTCTTCTTAGAGTTTAATGATGCTGGAGAGGTCTCACCGCCCATGTTATGGGATACTTTGAAGGCTGTACTAAGAGGGAAAATTCTAGCAATATCCTCATTCAAGAAAAAAATATAGGAATAGAAAAGTAGAGGACTTAAAAAACAAACTAAAGGGACTAGAAAGAAAACATAAAATGGATTCGGCACAGGATACATTAAGAGAAATTAAAGGCATTAGGAACGAAATTAATAGTCTGGCCACACAAGAAATCAAGAAAAACTTAATGTTTCTGAAACAGAGACACTATGAAAGTGGCTCTAAATCTAAGTAAGTACTGGCGTGGAAACTGAAAAAAAAGATAGCGGAAAATACAATTTATAAAATTAGACACCCAAGAACAAAAGTCATAAAAAATAAACTAAATGAAATTCAGGAAGCTTTTGAAGTGTTCTATAAAACCCGATATTCTGAAGTTCCTAGTGGGAGTGTAACTCAAATTGACAGCTTCCTGAATCCCCTGGACCTACCCACTCTAGACGAAGAACAAAATCAAATAATGACAGCGGACATAACTGAAGAAGAATTAAAAACTGCAATTAGTAGACTTAAATTAAGCAAGTCACCAGGATCTGATGGTTACACGGCAGAGTGGTATGAAGAATTTAAAAAAGAACTAGTACCCGTTCTACTTCCCACATTGAATTGGGCTTTGAAAAAGGCAGAAACGCCACCCAGCTGGAAGCAGGCAATAATTTCAGCCATACCAAAAGAAGGCAAAGATAAAATGGAGTGTGGATCTTTTAGGCCAATTTCTGTTCTTAATGTGGACTATAAACTATTTACCTCTATCATGGCCAAACGATTAGAAGAGTTTTTACCAACATTGATACATAATGACCAGACAGGTTTTATACGCCAGACACAAGACAATATACGAAAGACACTACGTATTATGGATCATATATAAAAAAACAAAATTAAAGCAATTGTGATAAGTGTAGACGCTGAAAAGGCCTTTGAGTTGGTCAATTGGAATTCTCTCTACAGGGTTTTACATAAATTCGGCTTCCATGATACAATTATTAAAACTATACAGGCGCTATATGGCAATCCTACCGCGAGGATTGAAATCAAAGGATATTTATCAAATAGTTTTACCCTAGAAAGTGGTACCAGACACGGTTGTGCATGGTCACCAATACTCTTCGCATTATATTTGGAACCATTAGCTCAATACATTAGACAAAACGAAGACATCAAGGGAATCACTATTAAAGGGACGGAATATAAATTGGCCTGTTACGCGGATGACATTTTGGTCTACCTTGGAAACCCAACATACTCTCTACCTAAATTGATGCTATCATTTGAACAGTATGGACAATTATCAGGGTACAAAATCAATATAGATAAAACCCAGCTACTTTCATATAATTATAGCCCACCAGAAGAAATAAAAAGTAGTTATCCCCTGGCATGGCAAACAGAGTCTTTTAAATACCTAGGCATCAACCTACCAAAAGATCTTGCAAAATTATTTGAACAGAATTATCTACCCATACACAAAAAAATTAAGGATGACATAGCAAGATGGAATTTAATTCCTTTCTTTAGTCTTAGCTCAAGAATTGACTATCAAAATGAATATATTGCCAAGTTGTTTATATTTATTTCAAACCCTGCCAATAGAGATTAATCAAAATCAATTTAACGAGTGGGACAAAATGTTATCTAGGTATATATGGCAAGGTAAAAGACCAACGGTTCGCCTCAAAACTTTACAGCTGGATAAGCAAAAGGGAGGATGGGGCTTGCCCTATTTCAGATATTATTTTGCAGCGCAGATGAGAGCAGTGATATGCTGGTGTAACCCATCATACACTGCCCAATGGAAAAACCTTGAGGGAAAAATGTTGTCCATTCCCATACAGGCAATTTTATCTGATAGCAATTTACAAACCCACATAAATAACATTGATAACCCATAGTTGAAATGGACCCTTAAAACATGGAAAACTATCATAAAGGAACATAAACTCGAGACCGATATTATAGCTCTTAAATGCTTTTGATTCAGAGTTTACACCTAATAAATTGGATTCTAGATTCAAGGACTGGATAGCTAAGGGTATAACAGTCTTATGTAGTGTAATGAAAGATGGAAAATTGCTCAGTTTTGAAATGCTTAAAAGGACACATTCATTAGAAAAACAAGACTTCTATCGATATCTGCAGTTACGGCATTATGTTGATACGAAGATGAAAAATGTAACAAAGACAAGCACACGTTTGATTGAATTGTTTATAAAAGACTATAATTCAGAAACTATTGATAGAACTGATTCATGCCTGTATAAGGGTCTACTGGATTTGAAATCACATTCAACTTCATATATTAAAATAAAATGGGAGAAAGAAGGAGGGATAAATATATCTGAGGAAGAATGGACGGCAATATGGAGGTATCAATGGACGTGTACCAGCTCGCAAAAGTGGAGGGAGTTCGGCTGGAAGAGCCTTATTAGGTACTTTATAACACCCTCTCAGAAGTCTCACTAACTCTTCTGTCTGCTGGAGGAACTGCGGAAATAAAAGTGCAAACCACTACCATATTTTTTGGGACTGCCCTGTCATGAGGGACTACTGGAGAGACATACACAATGCCCTACAGGATATCTTCAAATGTGAAATACCCCTTGAGAGTAAGACTATGTTTTTTGGACACATACCTAAGGAATGGCCGAAAAGAGACATTTAATAAGTATCCTGCTGGTGGCTTGTAAAAAGAGTATTACCAGGAAATGGTTATCACAGGAGAGGCCAACCTTAAATCTATGGATGGATATCACAGTGGACATTTATAAAATGGAGAAGATAACAGCTTTTGTTAACCACAAAATAGAGAAATTCACATCATACTGGGAAAACTGGGTCAACTATGTCACGCCCCATAGGATAGATTTTATTTCCACAAACCAGTGGCTATAATGTATGAGAAAGATCATTCCCTACCGGTACATAGTTTTTTATTTAATTTAGTTGTTGTTGTTATTATGGTTTTTAGTTTTTGTTTTGTGTTTTTTTGTTTTCTCTCTCATTATCTGGATATAAACTAAAACATTATTTCGGTATTAAAGACAGACAACAGATGCAAGAAGTATGCTCACATGATGTATATGTTGTGAATAACTGACTCTAAATGTCAATTTAAAAAAAAAAGAATAATAAAAAAAAGAATAAAGTGAGTTTCATTAGAACAGAAACAAGAGAGTCATCAGTAAAAGAATAAAGTGAGTTTCATTAGAACAGAAACAAGAGAGTCATCAGTAAAAGAACAAAGTGAGTTTCATTAGAACAGAAACAAGAGAGTCATCAGTAAAAGAATAAAGTGAGTTTCATTAGAACAGAAATGAAGACAAATCAAAGCTGCAGCTCCTCTTCTACCTGAGCAGGTGAGTCCAACAGCTTTACCAGGTGAGCAGGTTCTTCTAGCTGAGTCTGATCTTCTACAGTCCAGGAGAGCAGACTCATTGCCTCCACACTGGAACTCTTTGGTCCACATTGGAGCCTCCACTTCTCCATAGAGCGCCCCCTGGAGGACTGAAGGAGTCCCACAGTCAAGCTCCCTACAGACCACCTCTGCATCCTGCTTGTCAAAGTCAGCTTCACACACTGAGGACCACGACTGCTCAGACTTCACCTCCAGTCTGCCTGAACACAGTCTAGTCCCATTCACCAGCCTGACAGAGTCTGGAGAGAGAGAGGACCATCATTAGTTTTGGGAATATTTAACTCATTGGTTATTCCCAAGCTGTGGGCCACGAAGGTATTGCAAGTGGGTCAAATCATTTTCCAATAGTATGATTTTTGTGGGAGTAAAAAGTAAAATAAAATAAAATATAATCATTTAAAAATAAAATAATATAAGAATAATGTTTCAGATGTTAAAACAATATTACTTTTAAAAGATAGTAAAATGTTTAAATTCTCTATGTCCTTGTGTTATTGTCTCTGTCTGTTCACTTGAGAGAAAACATAAAATTGTGCTGTGGTTCCTGTGGGCAGTGTTTCCCCCTATTTGCATTCAGCAGCGGCGGTGCTTGAAGTAACGTGACGTTAACTCTGTTGATCACTTGCTCAATTTCATTAGAAGTTGCTAGCAGCTAGTTAACCATAAAACTTCGCTTTTGGCTTCAGTGTAGGCTTCATAACACAACCTGCTCCTTCCTTCATACACACCAGTGGCGGCTGGTGAAATTTTTTTTTGGTGGGGCTGGTGTGCCAACAGATTTCCCTGCCTAATCTAGCATAAGCATTCAAATGAACAGTCGGAAAATGACTTTCCAATGATGTTCCACAATATGTTGTTCCACAATAATTTAATTTCACAGTCTCCAGTTTCACAGAAAAAGTAACAATTTACAGCTATAATTAGACTTTATGCTATAAAATACTATACAATACAATCAAGGGATAAATTCACAACAAGGGTATGATTTTATCTGAATCTATACAAATCAACAGTGAGTGAGTGAATGAGTGAGTGAGTGGGGGGGGGGGGGGGGATTGTCTAAGGTGAGTGTGGGTTGAGAAGAGAGAATGAAACAGAACTTTTCCTATTAAAGTGTAACATATACAAAGAATTTAGAACCAAGTTATTTAAAAAAATTAAACATAAAAACAGCATCAGTGTCATACATTTGTCACAGCCTGTCACAGCATTCTCCACAACTATATTACAATTATATAATACTATAATATTATTACATATTGACAACATATAGCTATATATACACAACCTAAAAGAGACAAGAATGTCTCTGGTCCTCTGTGTGTCTGTTCCTCTGCGTGTCTTCTCCCAATATTCTCCGTTTCTTTGTGGGTGGCTCTGAACAGGTCCCCTGTACTCCTCATCCTCAGTCAGATTAGGAACAGCCTCCCTGATCCAATACATAAGTTTTATGAGTAAGTTTTGAAAACTGGTTAGGGATATATGAACCAAACCCAAGGTTGTTATAATTATTTCATCTAAACTTCACAGATAAATTAATAATTTGAATAAGATGACATAAGCATTTAAGGCTACACATAATTTATGCAGAGAATTAACAATTAGGCTAGGCTACATAATAATGCATTTAACATACCTGATAGCCTGCATGCGGTTCATGAATGCCTGGGTGATTCCTGCGATGTAGACAGCATCCATGTTTCAGTTTCAGTTCCAGCTCCTTAACGAGAAGTTTTTCCTCCGTCGTCCGTCTTGCAAAAGGGTAGATTAATAATGATTTAACCGAAAGTGGTGGAAGCTGCTCTTGAACTCCGGTTGTCACCGCCATCGTCGTAGCACGTATTTTTTCCCCGCCGTAGCGTAGGACAGAGTCTGGGAGTCGCACTACGAAAAAAACTATCGCTGGCTCCTCATGTAGTTTTAGCAATCCTAAACCTTCACACACTTTACGTAGCAGTTGGGGCTAAATTTCCAGTGCCCCATCGGCGTTAAATTTGGCGACGTTGATAGGCCAATTATTCATAATTTCTCCCTAGCAACCATAACCGGATTGGCTGTTTAGCTGCAGGTCAGGGGCGCTTTGCCGAGCGCCCCATGAGAGAATGATACACTGTCTATCAGTGGAAATTCTCTGTTTAATGAGTGTCAGTTGGTGGAAATGTTGTTTAAATGATTTAAATTGCATGTAGGCACACACACTATTAAGTAAAATTGACATTGATTTTTTTTTTTAAATGTAAAAGATATTTCTTCCCCTAAACAGCTGATGGGGCGGAGCCCCAGCGCCCCCTATGGGCCAGCCGCCACTGATACACACCCTGCTCCTCCCTTCATAAAACAACCTGCTCCTCCCTTCATACCACAACCTGCTCCTCCCTTCATAAAACAACCTGCTCCTCCCTTCATACCACAACCTGCTCCTCTCTTCATAACACAACCTGCTCCTCCCTTCATAACACAACCTGCTCCTCCCTTCATAACACAACCTGCTCCTCCCTTCATACACAACCTGCTCCTCCCTTCATAACAAAACCTTTTCCTCCCTTCATAACACACCCTGCTCCTCCCTTCATAACACAACCTGCTCCTCCCTTCATACACAACCTGCTCCTCCCTTCACACAACAACCTGCTCCTCCCTTCATAACACAACCTGCTCCTCCCTTCATACACACCCTGCTCCTCCCATTATACACAACCTGCTCCTCCCTTCATAACACAACCTGCCCCCTCCTGTCATAAAACAATCTGCTCCTCCCTTCATAACACAACCTGCTCCTCCCATCATACACAAACTGCTCCTCCCTTCATAACACAACCTTTTCCTCCCTTCATAACACAACCTGCTCCTCCCTTCATACACAAACTGCTCCTCCCTTCATACACAACCTGCTCCTCCCTTCACACAACAACCTGCTCCTCCCTTCATAACAGAACCTGCTCCTCCCTTGATACACAACCTTTTCCTCCCTTCATAACACAACCTTTTCCTCCCTTCATAACACAACCTTTTCCTCCCTTCATAACACAACCTGCTCCTCCCTTCATACACAACCTTCTCCTCCCTTCATAACACAACATGCTCCTCCCTTCATAACACAACCTGCTCCTCCCTTCATAACACAACCTGCTCCTCCCTTCACACAACAACCTGCTCCTCCCTTCATAACACAACCTGCTCCTCCCTTCATACACAACCTGCTCCTCCCTTCATAACACAACCTGCTCCTCGCTTCATAACACAACCTGCTCCTCCCTTCACACAACAACCTGCTCCTCCCTTCATAACACAACCTGCTCCTCCCTTCATACACACCCTGCTCCTCCCTTCATACACAACCTGCTCCTCCCTTCATAACACAACCTGCTCCTCCCTTCATAACACAACCTGCTCCTCCCATCATACACAAACTGCTCCTCCCTTCATAACACACCCTGCTCCTCCCATCATACACAACCTGCTCCTCCCTTCATAACAAAACCTGCTCCTCCCATCATATACAAACTGCTCCTCCCTTCATAACACAACCTCCTCCTCCCTTCATACACAACCTGCTCCTCCCTTGATACACAACCTGCTCCTCCCTTCATAACACAACCTTTTCCTCCCTTCATACACAACTGCTCCTCCCTTCATAACACAACCTGCTCCTCCCTTCATACACAACCTGCTCCTCCCTTCATACACAACCTGCTCCTCCCTTCACACAACAACCTGCTCCTCCCTTCATAACACAACCTGCTCCTCCCTTCATAACACAACCTGCTCCTCCCTTCATACACACCCTGGTCCTCCCTTCATAACACAACCTTTTCCTCCCTTCATACACACCCTGGTCCTCCCTTCATAACACAACCTGCTCCTCCCTTCATAACATAACCTGCTCCTTCCTTCATACACACCCTGCTCCTCCCTTCATAAAACAACCTGTTCCTCCCTTCGTAAAACAACCTGCTCCTCCCATCATACACAAAATGCTCCTCCCTTCATAACACAACCTGCTCCTCCCTTCATACACAACCTGCTCCTCCCTTCATACACAACTGGCCCCTCCCTTCATACACAACCTGCTCCTCCCTTCATACAACAACCTGCCCCTCCCTTCATAACACAACCTTTTCCTCCCTTCATAACACAACCTGCTCCTCCCTTCATAACACAACCTGCTCCTCCCTTCATAACACAACCTGCTCCTCCCTTCATAACACAACCTGCTCCTCCCTTCATAACACAACCTGCTCCTCCCTTCATACACAACCTGCTCCTCCCTTCACACAACAACCTGCTCCTCCCTTCATACACAACCTGCTCCTCCCTTCATAACACAACCTTCTCCTCCCTTCGTATACAACCTGCTCCTCCCTTCATAACACAACCTTTTCCTCCCTTCATAACACAACCTGCTCCTCCCTTCATAACACAACCTGCTCCTCCCTTCATACACAACATGCTCCTCCTTTCACACAACAACCTGCTCCTCCCTTCACACAACAACCTGCTCCTCCCTTCATAACACAACCTGCTCCTCCCTTCAAAACACAACCTGCTCCTCCCATCGTACATAACCTGCTCCTCCCTTCATACACAACCTGCTCCTCCCTTCATAACATAACCTGCTCCTCCCTTCATACACACCCTGCTCCTCCCATCATACACAACCTGCTCCTCCCATCATACACAACCTGCTCCTCCCTTCATAACACAACCTGCTCCTCCCATCATACACAAACTGCTCCTCCCTTCATAACACAACCTGCTCCTCCCTTCATACACAACCTGCTCCTCCCTTCATAACACAACCTGCTCCTCCCTTCATAACACAACCTGCTCCTCCCTTCATAACACAACCTGCTCCTCCCTTCATACACAACCTGCTCCTCCCTTCATAACATAACCTGCTCCTCCCTTCATAACACAACCTGCTCCTCCCTTCATACACAACCTGCTCCTCCCTTCATAACATAACCTGCTCCTCCCTTCATACACAACCTCCTCCTCCCTTCATAACACAACCTGAGGGGTATTGCACAAAAGTAGAATAAAGAAATCCAGGATAACTGAGCAAGCGCGGCTTGATCTAGTCTGACCGGCGCATCTTGGCTTATTCGGTTGCACGTTTGCTGAGCCAGGATGAAAAGGCGCGGCTATGTCAAGCCAGGTGTAGATAGCTGGGAAAAGTGCGTGTTGACGGCATTCTCAAATAGACCCACGGCATCGATCACAGAATCACAGAATCACAGATTGGAAAATGGAAAAGTGTTGCGCGTCATTCTTCACGGCTGCTGAACAACAGCTCCTGATGGAATTTCATGATGAGGTTAAAGAAATTATAAGAAAAAAAGGCAACACAAGCACAAAGCACTGTAATCAAGGAAAGGGAGAAAGCCTGGCAGACAATCGCGGACCGGCTCAATGCGTAAGTAGTGCAATTAATATACAATTTTTGGGTTAAGCATGGCTCAGTGGGTAGAGCACTCGCCCCATGTGTTGAGGCTACAGTCCTCGCTGCAGGCAATCCTGGTTCAAATCCCGCACCAAGCACTCCTACCCTGCATTAAATTAAAATAAACACTTTGATTTAAATGTGGCAAGTAAAAGTGCATGCCACTCAGGAAATATAATTAAGTGCAAACTATTATTATAATTAGGTGTAAGGCAGGGGGGAGGCACATCCGCAGCTGCAGGATGCACTTCTGCAGATGAGGAGACAGTGTTGCTGGACTCCAGGCTTGAGGTATCATGTCAATCTTGTGGAAATGTCTTGCTCATTTAGCCCATAATGGATATGAAGTCAGTGATTTGGTGCTAATAGAAAATAACGTGTAACAGGACCCAGATGCTGCTCAGCCTCAGAAGCAGCCAAGTAACATTGTGAGTATCGGCTAGTAAATAGTACAAAGTAAATCTACTGTACATTATACACAATAATGATACCACATGAATGACTATAAAATGACTGTTGCAATTAAACAGTCAACAGACTTTAATGAAACGACAATATAGTCTATTATATCAACATATTTAGAAAGACCATGGAAATGCTGTAAAACCCATTAATTTGTCACAAGATTGACAGAACTGCCCCTAACCCTGAGAATAATCTTAGCCTGGTTGTTAGCCTGGTCTGGAGCAGGCTAGCTGCAGAGAATAAATCACCATAGTAACTGGGCCGGGTTAAATTTAACCTGCTTTCATGCAACCGACTTGAGGCTAAATTCAGCCAGGATAACTAACATATCCCGGCTTAATCCCTTATCCTGGTTTCGTGCAATACCCCTCTGCTCCTCCCATCATACACAACCTCATCCTCCCTTCATAACACAACCTGCTCCTCCCTTCATACACAACCTGCTCCTCCCATCATACACAACCTGCTCCTCCCTTCATAAAACACCCTGCTCCTCCCATCATACACAACCAGCTCCTCCCTTCATAACACAACCTGCTCCTCCCATCATACACAAACTGCTCCTCCCTTCATAACACAATCTGCTCCTCCCTTCATAACACAACCTGCTCCTCCCTTCATACACAACCAGCCCCTCGCTTCATAACACAATATGCTGCTCCTTTCATAACACAACCTGCTCCTCCCTTCATAACACAACCTGCTCCTCCCTTCATACACAACCTGCTTCTCCCTTCATAACGCAACCTGCTCCTCCCTTCACACAACAACCTGCTTCTCCCTTCATAACGCAACCTGCTCCTCCCTTCACACAACAACCTGCTCCTCCCTTCATAACACAAACCTGCTCCTCCCTTCAAACACAACCTGCTCCTCCCTTCATAACATAACCTGCTCCTCCCTTCATAACACAACCTGCTCCTCCCTTCATACACAACCTGCTCCTCCCTTCATAACATAACCTGCTCCTCCCTTCATACACAACCTCCTCCTCCCTTCATAACACAACCTGAGGGGTATTGCACAAAAGTAGAATAAAGAAATCCAGGATAACTGAGCAAGCGCGGCTTGATCTAGTCTGACCGGCGCATCTTGGCTTATTCGGTTGCACGTTTGCTGAGCCAGGATGAAAAGGCGCGGCTATGTCAAGCCAGGTGTAGATAGCTGGGAAAAGTGCGTGTTGACGGCATTCTCAAATAGACCCACGGCATCGATCACAGAATCACAGATTGGAAAATGGAAAAGTGTTGCGCGTCATTCTTCACGGCTGCTGAACAACAGCTCCTGATGGAATTTCATGATGAGGTTAAAGAAATTATAAGAAAAAAAGGCAACACAAGCACAAAGCACTGTAATCAAGGAAAGGGAGAAAGCCTGGCAGACAATCGCGGACCGGCTCAATGCGTAAGTAGTGCAATTAATATACAATTTTTGGGTTAAGCATGGCTCAGTGGGTAGAGCACTCGCCCCATGTGTTGAGGCTACAGTCCTCGCTGCAGGCAATCCTGGTTCAAATCCCGCACCAAGCACTCCTACCCTGCATTAAATTAAAATAAACACTTTGATTTAAATGTGGCAAGTAAAAGTGCATGCCACTCAGGAAATATAATTAAGTGCAAACTATTATTATAATTAGGTGTAAGGCAGGGGGGAGGCACATCCGCAGCTGCAGGATGCACTTCTGCAGATGAGGAGACAGTGTTGCTGGACTCCAGGCTTGAGGTATCATGTCAATCTTGTGGAAATGTCTTGCTCATTTAGCCCATAATGGATATGAAGTCAGTGATTTGGTGCTAATAGAAAATAACGTGTAACAGGACCCAGATGCTGCTCAGCCTCAGAAGCAGCCAAGTAACATTGTGAGTATCGGCTAGTAAATAGTACAAAGTAAATCTACTGTACATTATACACAATAATGATACCACATGAATGACTATAAAATGACTGTTGCAATTAAACAGTCAACAGACTTTAATGAAACTACAATATAATTTATCTGTAGTATTTTAATGCAGGATAATTAAAATGATGCAACATATTTAGAAAGACCGTGGAAATGCTGTAAAACCCATTAATTTGTCACAAGATTGACAGAACTGCCCCTAACCCTGAGAATAATCTTAGCCTGGTTGTTAGCCTGGTCTGGAGCAGGCTAGCTGCAGAGAATAAATCACCATAGTAACTGGGCCGGGTTAAATTTAACCTGCTTTCATGCAACCGACTTGAGGCTAAATTCAGCCAGGATAACTAACATATCCCGGCTTAATCCCTTATCCTGGTTTCGTGCAATACCCCTCTGCTCCTCCCATCATACACAACCTCATCCTCCCTTCATAACACAACCTGCTCCTCCCTTCATACACAACCTGCTCCTCCCATCATACACAACCTGCTCCTCCCTTCATAAAACACCCTGCTCCTCCCATCATACACAACCAGCTCCTCCCTTCATAACACAACCTGCTCCTCCCATCATACACAAACTGCTCCTCCCTTCATAACACAATCTGCTCCTCCCTTCATAACACAACCTGCTCCTCCCTTCATACACAACCAGCCCCTCGCTTCATAACACAATATGCTGCTCCTTTCATAACACAACCTGCTCCTCCCTTCATAACACAACCTGCTCCTCCCTTCATACACAACCTGCTTCTCCCTTCATAACGCAACCTGCTCCTCCCTTCACACAACAACCTGCTTCTCCCTTCATAACGCAACCTGCTCCTCCCTTCACACAACAACCTGCTCCTCCCTTCATAACACAAACCTGCTCCTCCCTTCAAACACAACCTGCTCCTCCCTTCATACACAACCAGCCCCTCGCTTCATAACACAATATGCTGCTCCCTTCATACACAACCTGCTTCTCCCTTCATAACGCAACCTGCTCCTCCCTTCACACAACAACCTGCTCCTCCCATCGTACACAACCTGCTCCTCCCATCATACACAACCTGCTCCTCCCTTCATAACATAACCTGCTCCTCCCTTCATAACACAACCTGCTCCGCCAATCATACACAAACTGCTCCTCCCTTCATAACACAACCTGCTCCTCCCTTCATACACAACCTGCTCCTCCCTTCATACACAACCTGCTCCTCCCTTCACACAACAACCTTCTCCTCTCTTCATAACACAAACCTGCTCCTCCCTTCATAAACAACTTGCTCCTCCCTTCATAACACAACCTGCTCCTCCCTTCATACACAACCTGCTCCTCCCTTCATAACACAACCTTCTCCTCCCTTCATAAACAACCTGCTCCTCCCTTCATACACAACCTGCTCCTTCCTTCACACAACAACCTGCTCCTCCGTTCATGACACAACCTTGTCCTCTCTTCATAACAAAACCTGCTCCTTCCTTGATACACACCCTGCTCCTTCCTTCACACAACAACCTGCTCCTCCCTTCATGACACAACCTGCTCCTCCCTTCATAACACAACCTTTTCCTCCCTTCATAACACAACCTGCTCCTCCCTTCATACACAACCTGCTCCTCCATTCATAACACAACCTGCTCCTCCCTTCATAACACAACCTTTTGCTCCCTTCATACACACCCTGCTCCTCCCTTCATAACACAACCTGCTCCTCCATTCATAACACAACCTGCTCCTCCCTTCATAACACAACCTGCTCCTCCCTTCATACACAACCTGCTCCTCCCTTCACACAACAACCTGCTCCTCCCTTCATAACACAACCTTTTCCTCTTTTCATAACACAACCTGCTCCTCCCTTCATACACAACCTGCTCCTCCCTTCATAAAACACCCTGCTCCTCCCATCATACACAACCTGCTCCTCCCTTCATAACACAACCTGCTCCTCCCATCATACACAAACTGCTCCTCGCTTCATAACACAATCTGCTCCGCCTTTCATAACACAACCTGCTCCTCCCTTCATACAACAACCTGCCCCTCCCTTCATACACAAACTGCTCCTCGCTTCATAACACAATCTGCTCCTCCTTTCATAACACAACCTGCTCCTCCCTTCATACAACAACCTGCTCCTCCCTTCATACACAACCTCCTCCTCCCTTCACACAACAACCTGCTCCTCCCTTCATAACACAAACCTGATCCTCCCTTCATACACAACCTTCTCCTCCCTTCATACACAACCTGCTCCTCCCTTCATACACAACCTGCTCCTCCCTTCATACACAACCTGCTCCTTCCTTCACACAACAACCTGCTCCTCCCTTCATAACACAACCTGCTCCTCCCTTCATACACAACCTGCTCCTCCCTTCATAACACAACCTTTTCCTCCCTTCATAACACAACCTGCTCCTCCCTTCATAACATAACCTGCTCCTCCCCTCATACACAACCTGCTCCTCCCTTCATAACACAACCTTCTCCTCCCTTCATAAACAACCTGCTCCTCCCTTCGTAAAACAACCTGCTCCTCCTTTCATAACACAACCTGCTCCTCCCTTCATACACAACCTTCTCCTCCCTTCATACACAACCTGCTCCTCCCCTCATACACAACCTGCTCCTTCCTTCAAACAACAACCTGCTCCTCCCTTCATAACACAAACCTGATCCTCCCTTCATAAACAACCTGCTCCTCCCTTCATACACAACCTTCTCCTCCCTTCATACACAACCTGCTCCTCCCTTCATACACAACCTGCTCCTTCCTTCACACAACAACCTGCTCCTCCCTTCATAACATAACCTGCTCCTCCCCTCATACACAACCTGCTCCTCCCTTCATAACACAACCTTCTCCTCCCTTCATAAACAACCTGCTCCTCCCTTCGTAAAACAACCTGCTCCTCCCTTCATAACACAACCTGCTCCTCCCTTCATACACACCATGCTCCTTCCTTCATACACAACCTGCTATTCCCTTCATTCACAACCTGCTCCTCCCTTCATAACACAACCTTTTCCTCCCTTCATAACACAACCTGCTCCTCCCTTCATACACAACCTCGTCCTCCCTTCATAACACAACCTGCTCCTCCCTTCATAACACAACCTTTTCCACCATTCATACACACCCTGCTCCTCCCTTCATAAACAACCTGCTCCTCCCTTCATACACAACCTGCTCCTCCCTTCATAACACAACCTTTTCCTCCCTTCATAACAAAACCTGCTCCTCACTTCATAACACAACCTGCTCCTCCCTTCATAACACAACCTTCTCCTCTTTTCATAAACAACCTGCTCCTCCCCTCATACACAACCTGCTCCTCCCTTCATAACACAACCTGCTCCTCCCTTCATAACAAAACCTGCTTCTCCCTTCATGACAAAACCTGCTCCTTCCTTGATACACACCCTGCTCCTCCCTTCATAAAACAACCTGCTCCTCCCTTCGTAAAACAACCTGCTCCTCCCTTCATAACACAACCTGCTCCTCCCTTCATACACAACCTGCTCCTCCCTTCATACACAACCGGCCCCTCGCTTCAAAACACAATCTGCTCCTCCTTTCATAACACAACCTGCTCCTCCCTTCATACAACAACCTGCCCCTCACTTCATACACAAACTGCTCCTCCCTTCATAACACAACCTTTTCCTCCCTTCATCCAACACCCTGCTCCTCCCATCATACACAACCTGCTCCTCCCTTCATAACACAAACTGTTCCTCCCATCGTACATAACCTGCTCCTCCCTTCATACATAACCTGCTCCTCCCTTCATACACAACCTGCTCCTCCCTTCATACACAACCTGCTCCTCCTTTAATACACAACCTGCCCCTCCCTTCATACACAACCTGCCCCCTAATGTCATAACAACCTGCTCCTCCCTTCATAACACAACCTGCTCCTCCCTTCATACACAACCTGCTCCTCCCTTCATAACACAACCTGCTTCTCCCTTCATACACAACCTGCTCCTCCCTTCATAACACAACCTGCCCACTCCTGTCATAACACAACCTGCTCCTCCCTTCATACACAACCTGCTCCTCCCTTCATACATAACCTGCTCCTCCCTTCATAACACAACCTGCTCCTCCCTTCATACACAACCTGCTCCTCCCTTCATAACACAAACTGTTCCTCCCATCGTACATAACCTGCTCCTCCCTTCATACATAACCTGCTCCTCCCTTCATACACAACCTGCTCCTCCCTTCATACACAACCTGCTCCTCCTTTAATACACAACCTGCCCCTCCCTTCATACACAACCTGCCCCCTAATGTCATAACAACCTGCTCCTCCCTTCATAACACAACCTGCTCCTCCCTTCATACACAACCTGCTCCTCCCTTCATAACACAACCTGCTTCTCCCTTCATACACAACCTGCTCCTCCCTTCATAACACAACCTGCCCACTCCTGTCATAACACAACCTGCTCCTCCCTTCATACACAACCTGCTCCTCCCTTCATACATAACCTGCTCCTCCCTTCATAACACAACCTGCTCCTCCCTTCATACACAACCTGCTCCTCCCTTCATAACACAACCTTCTCCTCCCTTCATAAACAACCTGCTCCTCCCTTCATACACAACCTGCTCCTCCCTTCATAACACAACCTTTTCCTCTCTTCATAACAAAACCTGCTCCTCCCTTCATAACAAAACCTGCTCCTTCCTTGATACACACCCTGCTCCTCCCTTCATAAAACAACCTGCTCCTCCCTTCGTAAAACAACCTGCTCCTCCCTTCATAACACAACCTGCTCCTCCCTTCATAACAAAACCTTTTCCTCCCTTCATAACACAACCTGCTCCTCCCTTCATACACAACCTGCTCCTCCCTTCATAACACAACCTGCTCCTCCCTTCATACACAACCTGCTCCTCCCTTCATACACAACCTGCTCCTCCCTTCATACTCAACCTGCTCCTCCCTTCTCACAACAACCTGCTCCTCCCTTCATACAAAACCTGCTCCTCCCTTCATACACAACCTGCTCCTCCCTTCATAACACAATCTGCTCCTCCCTTCATACACAAACTGCTCCTCCCTTCATAACACAACATTTTCCTCCCTTCATACAACAACTTGCTTCTCCCTTCATAACGCAACCTGCTCCTCCCTTCATAACACAACCTGCTCTTCCATTGATACACAACCTGCTCCTCCCTTCATAACACAATCTGCTCCTCCTTTCATAACACAAACCTGCTCCTCCCTTCATAAACAACCTGCTCCTCCTTTCATAAAACACCCTGCTCCTCCCATCATACAAAACCTGCTCCTCCCTTCATAACACAACCTTTTCCTCCCTTCATAACACAACCTGCTCCTCACTTCATAACACAACCTGCTCCTCCCTTCATAACACAACCTTCTCCTCTCTTCATAAACAACCTGCTCCTCCCCTCATACACAACCTGCTCCTCCCTTCATAACACAACCTGCTCCTCCCTTCATAACAAAACCTGCTTCTCCCTTCATGACAAAACCTGCTCCTTCCTTGATACACACCCTGCTCCTCCCTTCATAAAACAACCTGCTCCTCCCTTCGTAAAACAACCTGCTCCTCCCTTCATAACACACCCTGCTCCTCCCTTCATACACAACCGGCCCCTCGCTTCATAACACAATCTGCTCCTCCTTTCATAACACAACCTGCTCCTCCCTTCATACAACAACCTGCCCCTCCCTTCATACACAAACTGCTCCTCCCTTCATAACACAACCTTTTCCTCCCTTCATACAACAACCTGCTCCTCCCTTCATACACAACTTGCTTCTCCCTTCATAACACACCCTGCTCCTCCCATCATACACAACCTGCTTCTCCCTTCATAACACACCCTGCTCCTCCCATCATACACAACCTGCTCCTCCCTTCATAACACAACCTGCTCCTCCCTTCATAACACACCCTGCTCCTCCCATCATACACAACCTGCTCCTCCCTTCATAACACAAACTGCTCCTCCCATCGTACATAACCTGCTCCTCCCTTCATACATAACCTGCTCCTCCCTTCATACACAACCTGCTCCTCCCTTAATACACAACCTGCCCCTCCCTTCATACACAACCTTCCCCCTACTGTCATAACAACCTGCTCCTCCCTTCATAACACAACCTGCTCCTCCCTTCATACACAACCTGCTTCTCCCTTCATACACAACCTGCTCCTCCCTTCATAACACAAACTGCTCCTCCCATCGTACATAACCTGCTCCTCCCTTCATACACAACCTGCTCCTCCCTTAATACACAACCTGCCCCTCCCTTCATACACAACCTGCTTCTCCCTTCATACACAACCTGCTCCTCCCTTCATAACACAACCTGCTCCTCCCTTCATACACAACCTGCTCCTCCCTTCATAACACAACCTGCTTCTCCCTTCATACACAACCTGCTCCTCCCTTCATAACACAATCTGCTCCTCCCTTCATACACAACCTGCTCCTCCCTTCATACACAACCTGCTCCTCCCTTCATAACACAACCTGCTCCTTCCATCATACACAACCTGCTCCTCCCTTCATACACAACCTGCTCCTTCCTTCATACACAACCTGCTCCTTCCTTCATACACAACCTGCTCCTCCCTTCATAACACAACCTGCTCCTCCCTTCATACACAATCTGCTCCTCCCTTCATACACAACTTGCTCCTCCCTTCATACACAACCTGCTCCTCCCATCATACACAACCTGCTCCTCCCTTCATAACACAACCTGCTCCTCCCATCGTACACAACGTGCTCCTCCCTTCATAACACAACCTGCTCCTCCCTTCATACCACAACCTGCTCCTCCCTTCATACCACAACCTGCTCCTCCCATCGTACACAACCTGCTCCTCCCTTCATACCACAACCTGCTCCTCCCTTCATAAAACAACCTGCTCCTCCCTTCATACACAACCTGCTCCTCCCTTCATAACACAACCTGCTCCTCCCTTCATACACAACCTGCTCCTCCCTTCATAACACAACCTGCTCCTCCCATCGTACACAACGTGCTCCTCCCATCGTACACAACCTGCTCCTCCCATCGTACACAACCTGCTCCTCCCTTCATACCACAACCTGCTCCTTCCTTCATAACACAACCTGCTCCTTCCTTCATAACACAACCTGCTCCTCCCTTCATAACACAACCTGCTCCTCCCTTCATAACACAACCTGCTCTTCCCATCGTACATAACCTGCTCCTTCCTTCATACACAACCTGCTCCTCCCTTCATAAGCTACTGAAGTAGGAGCATAAAAGCAGACAACCCAACTCTCCTGAATGTCCAGTGAGTCTCCCGCATATTGATATCGACTCCTTGACGCCGGCAAATGAGACACAATCTCCAGGAATCTGGAGCGAGCAAAGCAACAGTGCGTACTAGAAAGTGTGTGCTGCATCCTGCCGAGGTCGGCATGAAGCGCGAGTGCGCACGTATGCATGCGCACAAAAAACAATCATTTTCATCCTGGTTATAGTTAGTGAACTATCAGCTTCTACCTGCTTAGATCTCACAGTCAGCAGCACGAGAGGAGAGCAGCAGCTAGTAGCTACGTATGGAAGACTAATGATGGAAAACTGGTAACTAAAAACATAAACCATTATAATTATTTATCTTTTATTTATTGTTCCAACAGCTCAGGTCGACTAAACAACAGAAAATACCTATTTTTGTGTAGCATACATGTGTATGTTATTATGTTACAGCTATCAGACATTAACTATTAATTAATTTAGTTGTACCAACAACTGATAAAGAGAGAGAGCACATTCATACCCTGACTCAAGTCTTTATCTACAGAAAATAGTTCATGTTATTTGTATGATTTTAAAATGTCTTATTCAGGCACCATCTTGTGGTAGAATGTTTCTGTTTTCTACTGAATCTTTATTTTAGCAGGAAAACCTCATTAAGATTAAACTTGTCTTTTGCAGGAGTGTCCTGGCCAAGACAGGCAGCAACAGAAAGTTTCAGACAAACATAAAAACCAGTAATACAGACAGACCTCTGTAACATGAAGAATGACACTGTGGTGGACAGCAATGCATGATATCAGAAAATAAAGAAGATCAGAGCACCGTGGTAGCTGAATGGTTACAGCACCACATAACCACAACGTCCCTGATTCAACTCTGACTGGAGACCTTTGGTACATTTCATACCCCTCTCTCTCCCCCTTGTTTCCTGTCTACTTCTCCACCATCAGCTGTCAATTAAGGCAGAAATACCCCAAAACATATAAAAGAAGATGTAGAAGTTTAGAAGGAGGAGTCTCTCTGTTATTAGGTAGTTACGCCCCTCATAACTCTGTTCACAGTAGAATAATGGATGAAGCTACAGCTAATCTGAATTAGACTCCTCCTGTTTTCCTCTGTCAGATTATTGCTTTCAGCAGTAGCAGCTCATGCTATCAGACCTCAGCTCAGACTACAGAGAACTGTAATTATTAACACTGGTCTGAGGTAGGGATGCCCCCTGAAACCTGCTTCTGAACTGGAACCAGTATTAAACACTTAAAAACCTGAGGTATTTTTAAGCTCAGTTCTTTTATCAGTACTTGAAGAAAACAAGGAGTGAGATTATTGGATGGTAAAACCTAGTTTTGGGTTCTGCTTGTTTCCATGGAGATATTATTGAGTTCATATTGTGACACTGTTGTAAACATTGTTGTTGATGTCAGCAAACTCTGTATTTTTAACTCTAAAATATAAATACATTATAGTCCTGCTGTGGATTCATGACTTTCAATAATGATCATTTTGATAAAGTAATAATTTTACTATATTGATAAAGAGCTGATAAGAGTATTGATGAAGAACCAGATCAATAAGAGGTATTGATAAGAGTAGTAGTATTGATAAATCCTAATGAAACTGATCCCTAGTGTGAAGTCAGTACATCTGATCATGGTTCTGACACTGAGCTGACAGAGAGCAGCAAACTGCTCTGTTTACACCGTGTTCATACAAATGATTAAATACCATATACATACAGTATATTGTAACTGTAAACTGCTACTACTGCTGCTTTCTCTTGTAGTGTGAATATCCTTAAAGGTGCAGATTGTCTCAGTTTGAATCAATGAGCCTCCAGGAACAAGCTAACTTCTCTACCCTTTAGGATGCTGTCGTCCTGGATAAGTTTACAGTTCAGTCCAATGGAAACCACCAACTATCACTGTGACAGAGGACGGAAAATATTACTGTCAGAGATGATGTCACTGATGGACTTACCTGAACAGGTGAGCTGCACGATGGAGGAAGAGGAATCTGCTGATACACAGTCCTTCAGTGCAGATCCAGACTCAAGACGATCAGCTCTGATCTCCCATACAGGTCTACGTGAGTCTTCATTTCTGCTTCTTGTTGAAACAGCAGAGCCACAATCCAAATATCTACATATTACATCTGCTTCCTTCAGGGTCCAATCAGAGTCAATCACTGGTCTCCACTCTCCCTGTTTCAGCTCCAGTGTACCTGCACAGCGACTGGCTCCTCCCACCAACCTGACAGGCTCTGAACAGAAACAAGAGAGTCATCAGTAAAAGAATAAAGTGAGTTTCATTAGAACAGAAACAAGAGAGTCATCAGTAAAAGAATAAAGTGAGTTTCATTAGAACAGAAATGAAGACAAATCAAAGCTGCAGCTCCTCTTCTACCTGAGCAGGTGAGTCCAACAGCTTTACCAGGTGAGCAGGTTCTTCTAGTTGAGTCTGATCTTCTACAGTCCAGGAGAGCAGACTCATTGCCTCCACACTGGAACTCTTTGGTCCACATTGGAGCCTCCACTTCTCCATAGAGCGCCCCCTGGAGGACTGAAGGAGCCCCACAGTCAAGCTCCCTACAGACCACCTCTGCATCCTGCTGGTCAAAGTCAGCTTCACACACTGAGGACCACGACTGCTCAGACTTCACCTCCAGTCTGCCTGAACACAGACTAGTCCCATTCACCAGCCTGACAGAGTCTGGAGAGAGAGAGGACCATCATTAGTTTTGGGAATATTTAACTGCAACATTCATACCAATAAAGATTTTTCTGAATTTGAAAGTAACAACTGATAAAGAGAGAGAGCACATTCATACCCTGACTCAAGTCTTTATCTACAGAAAATAGTTCAATATATTTGTATGATTTTAAAATGTCTTATTCAGGCACCATCTTGTGGTAGAATGTTTCTGTTTTCTACTGAATCTTTATTTCAGCAGGAAAACCTCATTAAGATTAAACTTGTCTTTTGCAGGAGTGTCCTGGCCAAGACAGGCAGCAACAGAAAGTTTCAGACAAACAACATAAAAACCAGTAATACAGACAGACCTCTGTAACATGAAGAATGACGAGAAGCGTCTTGGTGCAGTTTCTACGATATTCCCAAAAGGAGGCCGTACTCAGAGCAGCCGTGAAGAAACGCAACATCCACCATAGTGGCTCCCAATTCTGGTTCTATCCTGACCTGTCTGTGGAGGTCCTGCGAAGGCGACGGGAGTTCGACACCGTGGGGAAAGCACTGGCTCGTCATAATAAGTACCGTGGATTTGCCTACCCAGCATGCCTCTGGTGTCTCCATGAAGGGCAGATCCACCTTTTTGACACCCCTGAGTTTGATGCTGCATTCCTGGATACTCTCTAATCTTACCGGTTATAATGGAGAAAGACAGACCTTATACACACTGAGCCCTTTTTTTTGTGACCACCACATGGACTTTTAATTGGATTTTAATTTTTCTTTATAACACAGATTGCATAAAAACTGATCATTTTGCACGTTACTCAGCTTGATATCACACTTTACTACAGTGCTTTTTCTTTACCATGATGCTCTCTTACGTACACAGCACCTGTATTTTTAATTTAGCTTTAATAGCTCATTTACCTTTATGTCAGCTTTGTGTGTGGTCTGTATTTAAGGTACATTTCACACAAATGTCGTGGTCCAAGCACAATTTGGAAACCCATCATGCCGGGGTGTCTCTTGTTGTGTTCATTATTCAGCCTGGAGTATGGACACTGTTTCGGGTGTCTTAGTTGTTACTGTGATCTAATTGCTAAATTAGGTTTTGGACAATGCTTAGAATACCCAGTGACTTCTTTTGGGATGTTTTTTTTCCTGTCATTTGGGGACAGGATAGGGGAGGGTACGGGCTGCTGTTCATATTTTTGTGTGTTATTTTCTTCTTTTGTTAAACAACTGGGGTCTAGGTTTACTATTTTATATAACTGCTTGCACTCTGATTAATTCTTCTCCACTTAGCACCTGTTATTCAATTATTGTCTGGCTTTGTGGCTCTCATGTCTGGTTCACTTAAAATCACCACTTGGAATGTCCAGGGATTGGGCCATGTAATTAAAAGGAAGAAGATTTTAACATATTTGATAAAACAAAAATCTGATATAGCATTACTTCAGGAAACTATGCTTTCTGAAACTTAAGAGGGACTGGGTAGGCAAAGTTTACTTCTCCCATTCGGAAGGGAGATTTATTCTGATTAAGGGTTCGATTCTTGAACAACATATAACTATTCTCAATTCTCAAAATCTATGCTCCAAACAGTGACTCACCTCAGTTTACGTCACGAATGATTCTGATGTTTAACCACTATTGCAATGGCTGGTGATTTTAATTGTATAATGAATGCTTCTCTGGATAAATCCTCCTCTGCAAACGTATCCAACCCGAGATCATCTGCTGTCCTTAAAAATGTATGCACAGATATCGGATTGATAGATATATGGCGACATTTAAATCCTAAAGTGAAGGACTACACATTTTATTCTCATCCTCACAATTCATACTCTAGACTGGATACATTTTTTTATCCCCAAAAACTTTTTACACTCTTTTACACTCTATCTAGACCTGCTGTATAGACCCTATTGTTCTATCAGACCACGGCCCTGTACATCTGTACATTAACCCAATATTTAACATTCCTAGGACTCCCACTTGGCTACTTTACATGGACACCTTATTTCCTATAGCTCTTATCAGAAGAAAGCCCTAGAGGAAAACAGGAAAAACCTTGAAAAAGAGGTGACTAAGTTGGAGCAAATACACAAACAATCACCCACACCAGAAAACTTAAAGGCACTAGTGGCTGCTAAGACTGAACTTAATATGGATCATACTCGTCATGTCCAGAAACTATTACTTTAAACTAAACAGAAATATTATGAATTTGGTAATAGTTCCAGCCGCCTGCTCGCCCACTCTTGTAAAATCAAGATATGGCACAGACAATGTACGCCGTGCTCTTAATGTTGTTCAATATCTTAACACAGTTCAGCCTAGGCTCTAACTTCATTAATATGATTAAAACCTTCTATTCCGACCCAATAGCCACAGTTAACACAAACGGCCTGATGTCTGATGGCTTCCCGGTGCTCAGGGGCTGCAGACAGGGGTGCCCCCTGTCACCTTTATTGTTCATACTATTCATTGAACCTCTGGCCGAGGTCATCAGAACTAACCCTGATATATCTGGAATTAGGGTAGGTGAAGAAAACCACGCCATTTCCTTATTCGCAGATAATGATCTTTTATATCTGAATAAACCAGAGAAATCAATTCCGGCAGTTTGGGGATCCATAGCTACATTCAGTGCCTTGCTGGGTTATAAGATTAAACTGGGGAAATCTGTCGCTTTTAGACGCCTTTATTCAACAGTAGACAGACAGGAAACATGGGAGAGAGAGGGGTGTGACATGCAACAAAGGACCTCCGCACCCAAATATTTAGGTATCTTTGTCACTACTGATTTAAATAATCTGTTTGAAAGTTATTACTCACCCCTAATTCAAAAGGTTAAGAATGATCTGACAAACAAACTTCTCTTCTTGGGAGAATCAACTCTATAAAAATTAATATTCTTCCTCGGTTGAACTATGTATTTCATAATCTTCCATGCTATTTGACCCCTGCATTTTTTAAGTCGCTGCACTCTCATATCTCTCGCTATGTTTGGAACAACAAACACCAAAGAGTTAAGTTCTCTACACTTACTAAGCCAAGGGATCTTCGAGGCTTGTCTTTGCCCAACATACAACTATATTACTGGTCAGCGCAACTTAAAACGATGTCGAATTGGTTTGTGAACAGGAACAATTCTTTATGGTTGGGTCTTGAATCTCTATCTTGCCATCCCAGAAGGCTTAACTCTCTTCCCTATATCACTAATATACTGTAGATCAGTTAAATCATCTCAAGAACAACACTATGGTTTATAACACACTACTGGTCTGGCGGGATGTGAAGAAATACCTAAACATTTCCCCTGCAATCTCTCTCTGGTCTCCTCTGACTCTGAATCCCGATCCCACAGATTAGAAGTATTGGATTGCTGGAGTGGTCATCTAGGGGCTTGTCAAACTTCACAGACCTGTTGGTCTCTGACTCTATTAAGTCATTTGAGCAAATTAGGGCTGATTTTAACATTCCCCGTACAGATTCCTATAAATATCTCCAAATTCGTCACTTTATAGGGTCTCTCTTAAGGACAGGTGGGATTCGCATGAGAGCTGGAAAACATTATAGTTTTGACCAAATCTCCCAAAGGACTGCTTTCCAAGATTTATGCTTCACTACTTTACTCTGATTCTTCAGGTTTTGACACTCTGAAGCTGATGTGGGAACGTGATTTGGAGGTGACGTTCAGTCCCAGTTCAGACTGGGACAAGATCTGTAGCGGGATTTTCCTTAAATGTACTTCAATCTCTATACATGAACAGAATGTTTCCTGTCACCTCCAATCTTTGTTATAAATGTAAAACACACAAAGGTACATTTATCCATTTGTTTTGGTCATGTGACCACGTCCAGACTTTCTAGAAGGGAGTTCACACTGTAATCCAGCAGGTCACTGGTAAACAGTTTTTGCTGTCTCCTTCTTTCTGTCTTTTAAACCAAACCCCAGAAAATGTTTTGGATACGGACACCAAACCTCTATTAGTGATTCTTTTATTTCTGGCTAAAAAATGTAGCTTGCTGCGGTGGTTGGTTCCTCGGGTCCCTACAGTCTATCTCTAAAATATAAATACATTATAGTCCTGTTATGGATTCATGACTTTCATGCATTATAATTTTTAGATTGTAATAATTTAATAATAATGAAAAAGAGCTGATAAGAGTATTGATGAAGAACCAGATCAATAAGAGGAATTGATAAGAGTAGTAGTATTGATGAAATCCTAATGAAACTGATCCCTAGTGTGAAGTCAGTACATCTGATCATGGTTCTGACACTGAGCTGACAGAGAGCAGCAAACTGCTCTGTTTACACTGTGTTCATACAAATGATTAAATACCATATACATACAGTATATTGTAACTGTAAACTGCTACTACTGCTGCTTTCTCTTGTAGTGTGAATATCCTTAAAGGTGCAGATTGTCTCAGTTTGAATCAATGAGCCTCCAGGAACAAGCTAACTTCTCTACCCTTTAGGATGCTGTCGTCCTGGATAAGTTTACAGTTCAGTCCAATGGAAACCACCAACTATCACTGTGACAGAGGAAGGAAAATATTACTGTCAGAGATGATGTCACTGATGGACTTACCTGAGCAGGTGAGCTCCACGATGGACGAAGAGGAATCTGATGATACACAGTCCCTCAGTGCAGATCCAGGATGAAGACAGTCAGATCTAATCCACCATACAGATCTACGCGAGTCTTCATTTCTGCTTCTTGTTGAAACAGCAGAGCCACAGTCCAAATATCTACATATTATAGCTGCTTTCTTCAGGGTCCAATCATAATGCTCTACTGGTCTCCACTCTCCATGTTTCAGCTCGAGTCTGCCTGAACACAGACTAGTCCCATTCACCAGCCTGACAGAGTCTGGAGAGAGAGAGGACCATCATTAGTTTTGGGAATATTTAACTGCAACTTGATTTTCTGGAGTACATTATAATTTCTTAGGTCTTTGCAGAGTTTTTACTGACTCCTGTTGAGTCTGTCTTGCCTCTAGCTCTGGCCTGTTGGTTGTTGTTAGTTTTTAGCAGACCAGTGGACATAAAGGCCTGGATGAGCTGCAACTTCCTGCTACTAAACTCTGACAAAACTGAAGTTATTGTGCTTATAGACACATGATCTAATGATATAACTACTCTGGATGGCATTACTCTGCCTCCAGCACCACTGTAAGGAACACCTAGCTGTTATATTTGATCAGGATTTGTCCTTTACCTCTCATATAAAACACATTTTGCCTTTTTTCATCTACGTAATATTAAAATCAGACACATCCTGTCTCGCTGAAAAACTAGTCCATGCATTTTGTTACTACTAGCTAAGCTAGCCTGGTACTTTGATAGCCTCGTCACCAGATCCAGGTCCATTCCTCAACTGGCCCAGATGGTTACTGCTGATGATCCTTCTGGTGTTAAATCTGCACTCAGAGTCCCTGAATGTCTGATTAATGAACTCCTACAAAGGCAGGCAGTGTGCCTGTTCCACAATGGTACAATAAGTAGAGTTCATGTCCAGTACTTCCTGTAAACAATCCCATAATAATAATAATAATAATAACAATAATAATAATAATAATAACAATAATAATAATAATAATAATAATTACATTTTATAGATACTATAGAAACAGAAATTAGCCGTGTGCAGCAGACAGTGATGACATAAAACTGTGATGACTGTACCAAATCTGGATTTTCACATTCCAATGCTAACATTAGCATATTCTATGAGTTGTTAGTTTTGAGGGTATTTGGTGATAAACCCAAATAGACTGAGTGTCCACCACTGATGGAGGTGTGAGTAATGTCCTCCAGCTCCTCCTGGAGGATCAGAGGTGTTCCCAGACCACATGAGATACAGTCTCTGTTTTTACCTGGTTGGTGATCATCTTCAGCCTGGAGTCCTGGAGAGAAAATCACACAATTAATATTTATATTGGTGCAGAGCTGTGAACTGAACAAACACTGTGAGGCTTTCCAGCAGCTCAGAGCTCATCTCAGTGAAAACATTATTATTATTGAACTCACTCAGGAGTCATTTGACCAGTTTACCACTGACCTGCAAACTGGACCTCAATATGACTTTTACATCAATATAACATGAAAGCAGAAACGTGTTTTTGTAGATATTTCCTCACATTCCTGCAGATGTGTGAATGTAGACCACAGTATGAGGCATAATCCTCAAATTTAAAAAAACCCAAACGTCTCTCTTTGTCTGATCAGTCTGAGACTTTAAAACCTTTTTTCTCGACCTCACTGCTTCTACTTTCTGCTTCTAATTTGAAGATCATCAGATGAGATGAACACATGAACACGAGCTCAACTCTTCATACAGAGTTAAAGGAAACTTCATTAAAACCTTTGTGTGTGTGTGTGAGTGAGTGAGTGAGTGAGTGAGTGAGTGAGAGAGTGAGTGAGAGAGAGAGAGAGTATACTTGTCTTCATCCCTTTTGGGGAACCTCAGGTCTCCATCATGTAAATCATGACATCATCACAGTATCTGACAGCTGACAGGTGAAAACCTTGTTTATAAATATCATATTAAAACACTCAACCCTTACCCTTCTTTTCACTCAGAAGAATGTTTGTGTCAAAGTATTAAATTAAGGGACTTGATCTCTAAAGTCTCAAAATGTCATTCAGTGTAACTGTCCCGAGTGTTTTTAAAATGTATAAAATCATCCTAATATATAAATTAACACCCATGGCATGATTATGTAAGTGTTTGCAACCCTATGTAGAATAATGGGCAACTTATTTTATGTGTAAAATATTTAAAAACATGAATAACTTCTGTCCCGAAATGTGTGCGTCATCAATGTCATTCAGTGTAACAATGGGTAAAAAGCCAATTTAAAGCATACCACATGATGCTGATCATGTGACAGTGTGTGACATCATGAAAAGGACCCTTAGAGGACCCTCTGTCCATGTGGTCAGGTGACTACAACCCTCTGTAATATTTGATAATTTCAGTTTTTCACCCTCTTGTAACCCATGGTCCAAAAATGTCCTTCAGTGCGACTCAGAAAACAAACTTTAAATATTATGATTTTTTAAGAAGCTAAATTAAATATGATAATTAATGATAATGTCTATAGGTGAAGGTCATAACTTTATATAGGTAGCAAAGGAACTGCCTGATAAATGTGTTTATATATGAGATCCGTCCTTCAGTGTAACGTTTATGTCATTCAGTACAACAAATTCTCCATTGTTAAACATGTAGCACTTTCCTGACTTGAACAGCTTAACTCTTGCCTTGGTAACATCCATACACTCCTGATCATACAGGTCACATGTGAAAGCCTCCACTGCCTTGCAGAACTCTGGGGATGGAGAGAAACCTGTTGCTAGTTCTCTAAACAGGGTGATGTATTGTCTCTGGTAAATGAGCTTTTTATAAGCTTTGGTTTTCCCCACCCCATGTATAGCACTCACAGTGTCACATCCAGAGAATGCATGCAGACCCACAAAGGCATCACATTTGTCTTCCACCCAGGGCAGAAGGGGAGCGGCCAGGTTCCTGAAGTTTGAGGTTCACAGGTAACTTATTTAAAAGGACAATTAATGAACGCACACACATAATAGGCCCACCGCCTATGAGCTGCACAGCAACAGCAACACCATCAGCAGGTGATCCATGACCAGGCAGACTGTCTGTCTCTGTGTCTGTCTGACGGACTCCATCGCTCTCCTCTGATCATCACATGATCTGTTTCCTCTTTTATCTCATCATCCAGGAAATTAACTGATGAGCTGCTTCTCAGAACTGAAGCCACGAACCACAGGCGAGCAAGATTTTAACACAATAAGAAGTTTGACAGAGTAACAGGAAGCAGCTCAAACACGTATACTGTCACACCTTTCAGTCTTGTACGTGACAGTAAACATGTTGCTCCAGCTGATCATCTCCTTCCTGAAGAAGGACAGCACCTGCTCCTGCATCACTCGCATGGACAGAAAGTTTAAACATCCAATCAGACTCTGGTGCAGCAAGTATGAGACCATCAGTCAGCAAAGCCTTCACACAGAAGTTCCTACAAAAACTTCTATAGTATCCTGTAATCCCAAAAAAACAGCGCAGCTCACACTGATAAACTGGAGCAGGGAACGACACAATAGATTCAATCTTGGAGTGCACCGGCCTGACTTGCCCCCGGCCAACAACCTTGCCTATATAGGCCACCGTAGCCTGCGCAAAATACACTTGGTAAGGTTGAGTGTGAGATTGGCATCACTCAGTGTGTACAGAGGTGGACAGAGTACACAACTTCACTACTTGAGTAAAAGTACAGATACTCATTGTCAAATATTACTCCAATACAAGTAAAAGTAGCTTAGTCAAAATATTACTGAAGTAAAAGTATTTAAAAATATCTCAGGAAATACAGGAAAGTAGCTTTACTGTCTTTATACACTGATGTGATTCTGCTAGACATGTTTATAACTCAAAAATAAACACATAAAGTCAAGAAGCCTCAGAACACAGTTACATTTCAACACACCTAACCCCCAACCATGACCCCCCCCCCCCCCACCCTAACCCCTACCTCGGACTCTAACCCCCAACCATGACCCCCCCCCCCCCACCCTAACCCCTACCTCGGACTCTTTGATATGAATTGTATAAAAAACATGAACAGAAAGTCAACTTAATCATTCTGCACTGCAACAGTTACCATATGTTTAAACCGTTTAAAAATGGCAACTATGATACTGAAGCACATACGATTATGTTTAAAATGTTCATCTGCAATTTAACAAACATTAAGCTAGCTAACGTTAGTAGCTAACATTAAGCTAGCTAACGTTAGTAGCTACTTTACCACGACATACTTTTTCAGGTTGGAAGACGAGTTTTTGTAGGCCGTGATATAATTAGTTTGAGGTAAACTCAACAAACATTTAAACTGAAACGAATCCGTTTTTGTGACAAAAATCTCAAACATGGGTTTGAGATAAGGCCACGGGTGCTCGGTGGGAGTTTTTCCAGTTTCTTCCTCCATTTCTTCGTATGGCATGACGTAGTACAGGTACGGCAATACGACAAAGACAAACCATACGCAAATCAGCAGAAACAGTTTATTTATCAGCTGAGCTCAAAAGTAACGAGAGCATCAGTAGAAATGTAGTGGAGTAAAAAGTACAATATTTGTCCTTCAAATGTAGTGAAAGTAAAAGTATCCCCCAAAAATAATACTCAAGTAAATTTACTTCGTTACTGTCCACCACTGAGTGTGTACCAGATGCTGAAATGTAGCAGGAGTGTTACACACGCCGAATGGCATCACCGTATATTACAAAAAAGCGCCAGGGGTCACGAAAGCAGAAATGTCTTTTGCCCGCGGAGTCAGTGACAGCTGCCAACAACCTTTGAGCGATAGGTGAGAGTCAGTTAACCCGACCACAACCTCGTGCTGAGACTGAGTCAAATGCGGAAAACTCTTACCAAGTTGAGACAAGAGTTTTTTGAACCTCCGCAGACAACTGGAGGTTATATTGAGTTACAGCAGAAAAATATTACCAGAATAACACGTTATGGTCGAGTATATGTGACAAAGTCAATGCTGTTAGTAAAAACAAAAATATTAACACGTGGGAAAAAACAATGAAAATTTCCTTCAGTCAACTTTTGACTTAAATTCAGTATTTTTACAAAGAGGTTTTGAGTCTTTCACACATCCATCATTAAAGCAGAGTCCTACCTGAGCTGCACAGCAACAGCAACACCATCAGCAGGTGATCCATGACCAGGTAGACCGTCTGTCTCTGTGTCTGTCTGACGGACTCGATAGCTCTCCTCTGATGATAACATGATCTGTTTCCTCTTTTATTTCAGCCAGACAATGAACTGATGAGCTGCTTCTCAGAACTGAAACCACTAACCACAGGCGAGCAAGATTTTACCACAATAAGAAGTTTGACAGACTAACAGGAAGCAGCTCAACACGTATAAAGGGAGAGAAAAAAAAGGTGTTCACACCTTTCAGTCCTGTACGTGACAGCAAACATGTTGCCATGGTAACAGATGTGTCCTCTGTAATCTGAACATCAGTTTGTCCTCATAATGACATTTACTTCACTTTAGAACAGTTTCTAGTTGTTCAAAGTTTTTATTATTAAAAGTATAAAATGCAGGGGGCATCAGAGTGTCAGAGTGAGCAGCAGGGGGCAGCAGAATGTCAGTGTGACCAGCAAGGGGCAGCAGAGTGTCAGTGTGACCAGTAGGGGGCAGCAGAGTGTCAGTGTAACTAGCAGGGGGCAGCAGAGTGTCAGTGTATCCAGCAGGGGGCAGCAGAGTGTCAGTGTAACTAGCAGGGGGCAGCAGAGTGTGAGTGTATCCAGCAGGGGGCAGCAGAGTGTCAGTGTGAGCAGCAGGGGGCAGCAGAGTGTCAGTGTGAGCAGCAGGGGGCAGCAGAGTGTCAGTGTCAGCAGCAGGGGGCAGCAGAGTGTGAGTGTGAGCAGCAGGGGGCAGCAGAGTGTCAGTGTCAGCAGCAGGGGGCAGCAGAGTGTGAGTGTGAGCAGCAGGGGGCAGCAGAGTGTCAGTGAGACCAGCAGGGGGCAGCAGAGTGTGAGTGTGAGGAGCAGGGGGCAGCATAGTGTCAGTGTAACCAGCAGGGGGCAGCAGAGTGTCAGTGTAACTAGCAGGGGGCAGCAGAGTGTCAGTGTATCCAGCAGGGGGCAGCATAGTGTCAGTGTAACTAGCAGGGGGCAGCAGAGTGTCAGTGTAACCAGCAGGGGGCAGCAGAGTGTCAGTGTGAGCAGCAGGGGGCAGCAGAGTGTCAGTGTGAGCAGCAGGGGGCATCAGAGTGTCAGAGTGAGCAGCAGGGGGCAGCAGAGTGTCAGTGTGAGCAGCAGGGGGCAGCAGAGTGTCAGTGTGAGCAGCAGGGGGTAGCAGAGTGTCAGTGTGAGCAGCAGGGGGCAGCAGAGTGTCAGTGTGAGCAGCAGGGGGCAGCAGAGTGTCAGTGTGAGCAGCAGGGGGCAGCAGAGTGTCAGTGTATCCAGCAGGGGGCAGCAGACTGTCAGTGTGAGCAGCAGGGGGCAGTAGAGTGTCAGGGTATCCAGCAGGGGGCAGCAGAGTGTCAGTTTGAACAGCAGGGGGCAGCAGACTGTCAGTGTGAGCAACAGGGGGCAGCAGAGTGTCAGTGAGACCAGCAGAGGGCAGCAGAGTGTCAGTGTGAGCAGCAGAGTGTCAGTGCGAGCAGCAGGGGACAGCAGAGTGTCAGTGAGAGCAGCAGGGGGCAGTAGAGTGTCAGTGTGAGCAGCAGGGGGCAGCAGAGTGTCAGTGTGAGCAGCAGGGGGCAGCAGAGTGTCAGTGTGACCAGCAGGGGGCAGCAGAGTGTCAGTGTATTCAGCAGGGGGCAGCAGAGTGTCAGTGTGAGCAGCAGGGGGCAGCAGAGTGTCAGTGTATCCAGCAGGGGGCAGCAGAGTGTCAGTGTGAGCAGCAGGGGGCAGCAGAGTGTCAGTGTGAGCAACAGGGGGCAGCAGAGTGTCAGTGAGACCAGCAGGGAGCAGCAGAGTGTGAGTGTGACAGCAGGGGGCAGCAGAGTGTCAGTGAGACCAGCAGGGGGCAGCAGAGTGTGAGTGTGAGGAGCAGGGGGCAGCATAGTGTCAGTGTAACCAGCAGGGGGCAGCAGAGTGTCAGTGTAACTAGCAGGGGGCAGCAGAGTGTCAGTGTATCCAGCAGGGGGCAGCATAGTGTCAGTGTAACTAGCAGGGGGCAGCAGAGTGTCAGTGTAACCAGCAGGGGGCAGCAGAGTGTCAGTGTGAGCAGCAGGGGGCAGCAGAGTGTCAGTGTGAGCAGCAGGGGGCATCAGAGTGTCAGAGTGAGCAGCAGGGGGCAGCAGAGTGTCAGTGTGAGCAGCAGGGGGCAGCAGAGTGTCAGTGTGAGCAGCAGGGGGTAGCAGAGTGTCAGTGTGAGCAGCAGGGGGCAGCAGAGTGTCAGTGTGAGCAGCAGGGGGCAGCAGAGTGTCAGTGTATCCAGCAGGGGGCAGCAGACTGTCAGTGTGAGCAGCAGGGGGCAGTAGAGTGTCAGGGTATCCAGCAGGGGGCAGCAGAGTGTCAGTGAGACCAGCAGGGGGCAGCAGAGTGTCAGTGTGAGCAGCAGAGTGTCAGTGCGAGCAGCAGAGGGCAGTAGAGTGTCAGTGTGAGCAGCAGAGTGTCAGTGCGAGCAGCAGGGGACAGCAGAGTGTCAGTGAGAGCAGCAGGGGGCAGTAGAGTGTCAGTGTGAGCAGCAGGGGGCAGCAGAGTGTCAGTGTGAGCAGCAGGGGGCAGCAGAGTGTCAGTGTGACCAGCAGGGGGCAGCAGAGTGTCAGTGTATTCAGCAGGGGGCAGCAGAGTGTCAGTGTGAGCAGCAGGGGGCAGCAGAGTGTCAGTGTATCCAGCAGGGGGCAGCAGAGTGTCAGTGTGAGCAGCAGGGGGCAGCAGAGTGTCAGTGTGAGCAACAGGGGGCAGCAGAGTGTGAGTGTGACAGCAGGGGGCAGCAGAGTGTGAGTGTGACAGCAGGGGGCAGCAGAGTGTCAGTTTGACCAGCAGGGGGCAGCAGAGTGTCAGTGACCAGCAGGGGGCAGCAGAGTGTCAGTGTGAGCAGCAGGGGGCAGCAGAGTGTCAGTGTGCAGCAGGGGGCAGCAGAGTGTCAGGGTATCCAGCAGGGGGCAGCAGAGTGTCAGTGTGAGCAGCAGGGGGCAGCAGAGTGTCAGTGTGAGCAGCAGGGGGCAGCAGAGTGTCAGTGTGAGCAACAGGGGGCAGCAGAGTGTCAGTGTGAGCAGCAGGGGGCAGCAGAGTGTCAGTGTGAGCAGCAGGGGCAATCTTCAATAATATGGTCTATTGCATTGCAGCCTGTTTCGTGGTTGCTGGCTGAAGTGATTTTGGTTTTAGTCACGTAGACTGAATAAATAAGGAAAGTATTATCCAGGTTGAAATGTCATTTAATTCTCAGCTTCAACTAATTTGATTTTTGATGACAGTCTGAGGATTAATTTGTACGTCCTGGTTGAACTATTCAAAATAACAAAGGCAGAATGAGTAAAGAGTAGTGTGTGTGTGTGTGTGTGTGTGTGTGTGTTTGTGTGTGTGTGTGTGTATTGTGTTTCAGGAGGGAGGACACTCCGCTTCACGACGCTGTTCGACTCAACAGATTCAAAATAATCCAACTGTTGTTACTGCACGGAGCCAACACACACATCACCAACCAGGTAACACACACACACACACACACACACACACACACACATCACCAACCAGGTAACACACACACACACACACACACACACACACACACACATCACCAACCAGGTAACACACACACACACACACACACACACACATCACCAACCAGGTAACACACACACACCACCAACCAGGTAACACACACACACACACACACACATCACCAACCAGGTAACACACTCACACACACACACACACACACACACACACACACACACACACATCACCAACCAGGTAACACACACACACACATCACCAACCAGGTAACACACACACACACACACACACACACACACATCACCAACCAGGTAACACACACACACACATCACCAACCAGGTAACACACACACACACACACACACACACACACACACACACACACACACACACACACACACACACACCACCAACCAGGTAACACACACACACACACACACACACACACATCACCAACCAGGTAACACACTCACACACACACACACATCACCAACCAGGTAACACACACACACACACACACACACACACACACACACACACACACACACACACACACACACACACACACTGTTCCGTGTTCTCCCCACGGAAAGGGCAACCCAGTGTACAAAACGGATATTACTCGGTATTCCACATTTGTTTTTGTTTATTTTTTCCACAAAAGGGAGTCAGTCAGTCAGGTAATAAACCTGAAAAGAATGAAGAATGCAGCGTTTCAAATTTCATGTGCATACTACAAACACAGCCCATCAATCTTTTACATCAATAGCCCAATAAACAACAATAAGTAACATTAAATAACATTAACCCATATCCCATTATAAATATCAACATATTTATCAAATCATACATTCATCAAAATACAAATATATAAATCATTTCATTTCGAAATACTAACTTCATAATTTGAATGTGTGCTTCACAAGTCAAATATTAAGCACCATATTAAATTCAATCAAAAAGCCAAAAGTGCATTCGTTTTGTATAAGCAGGAAACTACAGCTCCCAGAATGCCCCGCGGCAAACCAGGAAATATACCGGCCCGCGATTCATTCAAACATTTATAAAGCTAAGGAGAATAGATACAAACGGACCCGGAAGGTACAATGCAATATTAGAAGTGTAAATGTCAGCTTTACATCCCACAGCTTGCCACCGCATCAGCTTTTAACTTTGGAGAATAGCGTTGTCTTTATCACTTCCGTCTACCAGACGACATGAAGCGTACAACATAAAAACAGACAGGAAAGCATTTGAACTTAAGAGAGAACTTACCAAGTGGCTGCACACCGGGTTGAAAGTTACTACAAACGAAATGAATCTCGCGTAGTAGTTTAACGTAGTAAACACCGGTCAGCTGTTCTCACAGCACACCTCTCTCTTAAAGAGACACTACACTATTAAACACCGGTCAGCTGTTCACACACATCACCAACCAGGTAACACACACACACACACACACATCACCAACCAGGTAACACACACACACACACACATCACCAACCAGGTAACACACACACACACACACGCCCCCCTGACCCGATCTCTAAGGCTGAGCCCAGACTCTCTCTGCTTGGATCCAGCATCTCATTGTTTGGGTCACTACCCAAAGCTGGTGAGCAGAGGTGAGGGTTGGGACGTAGACTGACTGCTAAACTGAGAGCTTCACCTTCAGGCTCAGCTCTTTCTCCACCAGGACGGTCACCACTGCTGATGCTGCACCCATCCACCTGCTGCACCCATCCACCTGATGCTGCACCCATCCACCTGATGCTGCACCCATCCACCTGATGCTGCACACATCCACCTGTCGATCTCACGCTCCATCTGACCCTAAATGTGAAGAAGAACCCCAGATACTTAAACTCCACCGCTCCACCCCCCCAAACCCTGAGGGGGCAGTCCACCTTGTTCCAGCAGAGCACCATGGCCTCAGATGTGGAGGGCTGACTCTCATCCCGACTGCTTCGCATTCGGCTGCAAACCGTCCCAGAGCCTGTTGGAGGACTTCACCTGTAGAGTCCAACAGAACAACATCAACCACAAAAAGCAGAGAAATGATTCTGAGGTTCCCAAACTGGACTCTCTCTGTCCATGAAGATCCCAAACAGGATCAGAGACCAGGGACAGTCTTTGGGTACTGTCCCTGACCTCCATGACAGGCCCACAGTCCCTCTTTTTTCACCTTATTTATCAGCCCACAACAAACTGACTGGGTGGTCTTATTTCACAGTTTATGTTAGTAGGAACATCAGAGACCCAAATATATACACATAAGCAGTCAAAAGTGCCTCTTCATAATACGGCCCCTTCAACTGGAATAAATAAAACTGTGAAAGAAAACCTGAAGTGGAATTTTGAGTTGGATTATTTCTTTGTTTTGTGGCGTTTAGGATTGTGGGATTTTGGAGTTTTGGATAAAACCCAACCGGTCGAGGCAGATGGTTGACCACCTAGAGCTCAGGTCTGCTTGAGGTTTCTTCTCATTAAAGGAGAGTTTTTAATTGCTGCTGTCACCAAGTGCTGCTCATGGAGGAATGTTGGGTCTCTACAAAAGATGGTCTGCCCTAAGATAACTTATGTTGGGACTTGGCCAATATATATAAATAATTATAATATATAAACTGATTCATTAGCATGAAGCTGTAAAAATAAATAAGGGCTAAGTCTCAGAGGGTTAAAAATCAGACTTATGCATCAACTTGTAGAATTGAAGCGTTTTATTGCAAGAAACCCAAAAAACCCATCGTACATTTCATATTTATACACATATCAGACGTCATCAGCCAGAAAACAAACCGGCTTTTATGACATCGACAAACTTTTGCATGTAATGGTCTGTCTTTCACACAACCATCTCTCTATTATCTCACAGCGGCTGATATCCTAACCCTAACCATCCTGTTTTTAACACTTTACCTAAAATGACCTTACAGCCCTCGTCAATTAGCATTTAGCTTTACTCCACTTATTAAATGTCCTGTTAAATTCCCTCATGACTCTTCTCTCTCTTTGGGCGATCACAGTGTTCTGCTTGCAGTGGTTTTACAGATATACATATTATTAATATAAAGGTATTTGAAATCAGTTACAAATGTAATGTAAGCTTGGCAAAACTCAGTCCAGCACTTGCCTGCGTTGTGCAGTTGTGTGTAATTCAAAACATGAATGAAAAATATAATAAAAACTGTTTGTAAAAATATTACATACAAATTAAAACTATTGCTCAGTACTATTAAAAACGAGTTTTAAATTTAAATGATCTCGAAACAACAATTCAATTTTTGTTATTCACTTTGTTTAACTCAAAAATGTAATACTTTGAAAATAGCAATAACATATTTGAGCTGAATAATAAGTATATAGTCTATAAAAGAGAGTGATGAAAAAAGATATAAACTCATCAAACATCTGGACTGATTTTTAAATTTCTTTGATTCAACATTTATCCAGATGAGACCATAAAACTCTGGATTCATGAAAATCTGTAAGTTAAAAAAGTTATAGCTGTTCATATGAGAGAGATTAATGATACTAAATATAATTATAAACAGATAATTATGTTACAAAAAGGTCCAATCAGATCTCCTCTCTGCTCTTCTTCTAGTGGTCTTAATAAAGGTCTCACTACTTCCTGTTTTGGAGCGTTGGTGCTGGTGGTGATTTTCTTCTTCAGAGGGTTTGTGTTTGTCCTCAGAGGTCCTACTCTGCTCCCTGAGCTCCTTCCTCTTTAGCCGACTCCCCTTCAGCTCTGGAAACACCCAGGTTATAATAATCCAGTTTCTCCTGTGGGTCTGCCTTCTGCCCCCTGCTGGCCTGGAGAGACATGACAACACAGATCTGCATCACTCCTCTCTTCAGTTCAATATAAACAGGCTGAGTGCTTCATTTCAACCAGTCCTCTAAACAAACATGTTCAGTACCTTCACGATGAAATAGACAGCAGTGGTGAACAACAGCAGAGTCACCAGCAGGACGACCAGTCTGATAACACGCCCCCCTTCCATTATTATTATTTGTACGTTCCACGCAGGTTTAAACATGTTTGTATGTTTCAACTGATTTTTTTAAACACATGTTCACTCATCCAACGTTATCCCACATTAACGGAAAAAAAGAGATCTCCTCATTCAAGTAAATAAATTGTGTTCAGTACCTTTAGGATGAAATAGAGGGCTGTGTTACACAGCAGCATAGTCACCAGCAGGACGACGACCAGTCTGATTATAAAAACTTTTGGATCTGATGAGACACATTCAGTCATCACATTAGATCACATGACATCATGAGGACAACAGCTCCCATCAAACAGAAACTGACGTTAAATCTCCTAAAATCAGTGAAGTCTGAAGCAGCTTGTTGATTCAGCTCTTAGAGAATAAGTTCATCTGATCCTCTCTGTATGCTGATGATGTTCAACAAAAACCACTCGTGTTCACAGCTGCTTTGAAAGAATGAATGAAAGTCTGCTGATTCTCTCCTTAAAGCTCCTGTCTGCTTAAAACGATTCAACTGATTGTTAACAGTCAACATCTTTACATGCAGTTAAATCAGATGTGATCCTGGTGAAGCTCTGAGTTCATCATGTAAACCCTGTTTATTATCATTATAGTGCTTATCTGGCTTCACTTTTACTTTCCACTACAACACAGTTGTTATGGTTTAATAATGTTAAAGAAGCCGGGAAGGAAACAGTTTACAGCTCCTTCATCAGATTGTGACTCAGCTCTCTGTAGGTCGCTGGGTCGCTCCGGCTGCCTCATGACTTTTTATCAAACATGGAAACAAAGTCAGTGTGACGTCTCAGTTGGACTGAGCTTCACACTCTGCTGCAGCTTACCTGTGACAGTGAGAGAGAGCAGACGGCTCTCAGAGGAGAAGTTATGAGAAAAAACATAGACGCCATAAACACAGCTGTAGCTTCCTTGGTGGGCGGGGTCTGCAGCAGGAAACAGGAAGTCAGCAGAGTGATTGACAGCTGGCTGGATGTAGTTGTATGCTGTGTTGGAGGAACTGAAGGTGAGCTGGAAGGAGCCTCCTGGGTACTGAGGCTGGACGGAGCAGCTGATGGTGAAGTTGGAGCCCCGGAGAACCTGAAACCCCTGTTGCTGGGCCCCGGAGACCCCGTCCATGGTAGTAGACACAGAGATGATTGGCTGAAGCAGCAGGTCTGTAAATACAGAGAGATGATTGGTTGAAACTGCAGGTCTGTAAATACACAGAGATGGTGAATCCTTCTTCTTCTGTGAGAGGCGGAATGTTGATCACACAGCACAGAACTCCTACATTCATGTGTAATACAGAGGAGTCAGAGAGCAGAGGAGGAAACACATTAACATCCTCAGCTGCCTTCAGATCAGACACAAAACAGCTGCAGTTTGATTCATCTGAGACCATCAACATGTTAATAAGACATTCATACAACACTGCTTACACAATAGTTTCCTACAGAAACAAGCAGCGAACACAAAGTGACATATCATCAGCTTTTACGTCGATATATTGAACTTGTTAGCAAACAGTTCCTGATTTTATGAGACAGAAAGCAAATCTATAATAATTTCTAATGTAACTGTTGTTTGTAAGGTGGATGTGACTGAGCTGGTTCAGGAGAACTGCAGAGTGAGAATGAACCACAGCAGGTTGATTAAAGGTACAGATTGTCTCAGTTTGAATCAATGAGCCTCCAGGAACAAGCTAACTTCTCTACCCTTTAGGATGCTGTCGTCCTGGATAAGTTTACAGTTCAGTCCAATGGAAACCACCAACTATCACTGTGACAGAGGAAGGAAAATATTACTGTCAGAGATGATGTCACTGATGGACTTACCTGAGCAGGTGATCTCCACGATGGAGGAAGAGTAATCTGATGATGATACACAGTCCCTCAGCTCAGAACCAGGATGAAGACAGTTAGACCTGATCCTCCATACAGATCTGTATGAGTCTTCATTTCTGCTTCTTGTTGAAACAGCAGAGCCACAGTCCAAATATCTACATATTACATCTGCTTCCTTCAGGGTCCAGTAAGAGTCACTCACTGGTCTCCACTCTCCCTGATTCACCTCCAGTGTACCTTCACAGCGACTGGCTCCTCCCACCAACCTGACAGGCCCTGAACAGAAACAAGAGAGTCATCAGTAAAAGAATAAAGTGAGTTTCATTAGAACAGATATGAAGAGAAATCAAAGCTGCAGCTCCTCTTCTACCTGAGCAGGTGAGTCCAACAGCTTTACCAGGTGAGCAGGTTCTTCTAGTTGAGTCTGATCTTCTACAGTCCAGGAGAGCAGACTCATTGCCTCCACACTGGAACTCTTTGGTCCACATCGGAGCTTCCACTTCTCCATAGAGCGCCCACTGGAGGACTGAAGGAGCCCCACAGTCAAGCTCCCTACAGACCACCTCTGCATCCTGCTGGTCAAAGTCAGCTTCACACACTGGGGACCACGACTGCTCAGACTTCACCTCCAGTCTCCCTGAACACAGACTAGTCCCATCCACCAGCCTGACAGAGTCTGGAGAGAGAGAGGACCATCATTAGTTTTGGGAATATTTAACTGCAACATTCATACCAATAAAGCTTTATCTGAATTTGAAGGTAACAACTGATAAAGAGAGAGAGCACATTCATACCCTGACTCAAGTTTTTATCTATAGATTATACCTCAAGATATGTGTATGATTTTAAAATGTCTTATTCAGGCACCATCTTGTGGTAGAATGTTTCTGTTTTCTACTGAATCTTTATTTCAGCAGGAAAACCTCATTAAGATTAAACTTGTCTTTTGCAGGAGTGTCCTGGCCAAGACAGGCAGCAACACAAAGTTTCAGACAAACAACATAAAAACCAGTAATACAGACAGACCTCTGTAACATGAAGAATGACGAGAAGCGTCTTGGTATGGTTTCTACGATATTCCCAAAAGTAGGCCGTACTCAGAGCAGCCCTGAAGAAACGCAACATCCACCATAGTGGCTCCTAACTCCGGTTCTATCCTGACCTGTCTGTGGAGGTCCTGCGAAAGCGACGGGAGTTCGACACTGTGGGGAAAGCGCTGGCTCGTCATAATAAGTACCGTGGATTTGCCTACCCAGCGTGCCTCTGGTGTCTCCATGAAGGGCAGATTCACCTTTTTGACACCTCTGAGTTTGATGCTGCATTCCTGGATACTCTCTAATGTTACCGGTTATAATGGAGGAAGACAGACCTTATGCACACTGAGCCCTTTTTTTTGTGACCACCACATGGACTCTGGAAATGAGGTGATTTTAATTTTTCTTTATAACACAGATTGCATAAAAACTGATCATTTTGCACGTTACTCAGCTTGATTTCACACTTTACTACAGTGCTTTTTCTTGTCCATGATGCTCTCTTACGAACACAGCACCTGTATTTTTAATTTAGCTTTAATAGCTCATTTATCTTTATATCAGCTTCGTGTGTGGTCTGTATTTAAGGTACATTTCACACAAATGTCGTGGTCCAAGCACAATTTGGAAACCCATCATGCTGGGGTGTCTCCTGTTGTGTTCATTATTCAGCCTGGAGTATGGACACTGTTTTGGGTGTCTTAGTTGTTACTGTGATCTAATTGCTAAATTAGGTTTTGGACAATGCTTAGAATAACCAGTGACTTCTTTTGGTATGCTTTTTCGCTGTCATTTGGGGACAGGATAGGGGAGGGTATGCACTGCTGTTCATATTTTTGTGTGTTATTTTTCTTTTCTTAAACAACTGGAGTCTAGGTTTACTATTTTATATAACTGCTTGCACTCTGATTAATTCTTTTCCACTTAGCACCTGTTATTCAATTATTGTCTGGCTTCGTGGCTCTCATGTCTGGTTCACTTAAACTCACAACTTGGAATGTCCAAGGATTGGGCCATGTAATTAAAAGGAAGAAGATTTTAACATATTTGATAAAACAAAAATCTGATATAGCATTACTTCAGGAAGCTAGGCTTTCTGAAACTTAAGAGGGACTGGGTAGGCAAAGTTTACCTCTCTCATTCACAGAACAAGAAAGTCACAGCTATTCTCATAAATAAGAACCTTCCCTTCATCTTGGAACATAAAGATAAAGATTCGGAAGGGAGATTTATTTTGATTAAGGGTTCGATTCTTGAACTATTCTCAATTCTCAATATCTATGCCCCAAGCATTGATTCACCTCAGTTTATGTAATAAATGATTCTGATGTTCAACCATTATTGCAATGGCCTGGGCTTTTTAGCTGGTGATCTTAACTGTATAATGAATGCTTCTCTGGATAAATCTGCAACCGTATCCAACCCGAGATCGTCTGCTGTCCTTAAAAATGTATGCACAGATATCGGATTGATAGATATATGGCGACATTTAAATCCTAAAGTGAAGGACTACACATTTTATTCTTCAGATTTGCTGCTTTACAAGACCCTGACTCCCCAAAAGAAAGGTCATCTTCCAGCACCAGAGAAAGGTATGTGGCTAAATCAAAAACTAAAAGGCCGCAGAAAGAGCTAACCACTGGGCCTCAGACGCTGATAGTGGGTGACGGAGCTGTGAATAAGATAAAACACTTTTTCAACAAAAACACCAAAGTACTCTGTTTTACCAACGACATGGTGTCCGATATCTCAGAGAAAATTCTGGAAATCACTGCTGAGCATCCGACAGTGAAATCTCTCATCATACACACAGGAGCACTTGATGTTGTCAAGCAACAATCAGTGGTATTGAAATGAGATTTTAATGATCTGCTGAACAAAATTCGATGTCTGAATACTGAGGTGTTTATCAGTGGACCTCTACCGACAGTCCGGCGAGGAGACGAGAGATTCAGCAGGCTGATGATGCTCAACAGATGGCTCAAAGATACGTGTGCCACTCAATCAGTGAATTTTATTGACCATTTCAACATTTTTTGGGAACACAGACACCTCTTTAAGGCAGATGGATTTTGCCTTAACAAGTCAGGAGTACAGCTGTTAAGCTACAACATTTTTTATTTTGTGCGTCAGTCACCAGCAGTCCCTGCCAAGGACAAGAGGCGAGACAATCCAAAACAACAGATAAGACAGCGTTCTGGAGAAGAATTGCTACCGCCTGAGATAAGGACTGACCATGAAAGTCAGCACACCCAGAGAGAGGATTTAATGTCATCATCCTTGCCCCAACACAAGGAGTCTCCCCCAGCCCCAACAGCCCAACAAGTGGAGTCTACCCCAGCCCCAACAACCCGACAAGTGGAGTCTCCCCTAGCCCCACCAGGAGACTCCTAACTTTCACCCACCAGGACCCCATCCAGCCTTTCATTCTCTCCACTCAGTCAGGACTCCCCACTTCTGGATTTCACCGACAGGATGAATGACCTTGTCAATGCTGGAATCCAACTCACACCACGCCCAAATCCCATTTTTTCTCCCCTCAACTTCCCTCATCGTCGAGCCCCTCCCATTCCACCACGCTGGAAAACACCATCATCCAAGAGTCACAGAGCCCCCCCACCCCCTTTGACTAAGATCATCTGTGAGTTGGACTGATATGTGCCGGGTCCAGGCTGCAATACAGATACCAATAACGTTCTCCCCAGGAAAAGTCAGGGCCCTATGGAATCAGGTAGTTTTCTCAATCCCTGTGATGACAGGTAACAGAAGAATGGTTAAACTGATGAGAAATAACAAGAGTTCAATTAAATCTGCAAATTTATTAAGTATATCATGTCAACCTCAAAATATACCAGTGTCTCCTGTTATCTCCACAAGGTTAGCTCTACTCAATATCAGATCGCTAGCCAACAAATCACTGCTAGTTAATGACGTCATTATGACCTATGATCTAGATGTTTTACTTCTTAGTGAAACATGGCTGACTGAATGTAGCTGTTGTGCTATTCTCAATGAGGCAGCACCAACAAATTTTAGTTTTATGAACAAGTGTGGAACTGGTAAGAAAGGCGGGGGAGTTGCTGCCATCTTTAAATCTGTATTTCAGTGCAAGGAAATTACATTAGGTGATTTTAGCTCTTTTGAACATCTCTGTTTTTTATTAAAAGGTGATCCAAAAGTTCTTTTTTTAATCATTTATAGACCTCCAAAGTACTCAAGAAAATTCATTGATGAGTTTGCTGAACTGCTGTCAGTTATCTGCACTGACTACAACTTTTTTATCATAACAGGGGATTTTAACATTCATGTAGACAATAACATGGACAGTAACGCCAAAGAACTCTCTGCTCTACTTGACACTTTTGGCCTCTCGCAACATGTGAAAGGGCCCACACACACTCGAGGACACACTCTGGATCTGGTTATCTCTAAAGGTGTTGATATTTCTTCTGTTGATGTTAAGGACTTGGCTCTTTCTGATCATTTCTGTGTGTTCTTTGACTTACAGATCATTCCAAATGTTCAGTTAACCTCTGTGTCTGTTAGGAGAAGGTACATAAATGAGAATACCAGTGCAAAGTTTATGGAAGCTATAGCTATGTCACCAACTGTGAGTGCAGAGTCAGTTGATGAGCTCCTGGATAAATTTAACTGGAAAATCTCAAATGTCATGGATGCTGTTGCACCTATTAAAACTAAGACAACCTTGAGCAGAAAGAAAACATCATGGAGGAACACTATGATGGTAAAGGCTTTAAAAACAGAAAGCAGGTAAGCAGAGCGTAAGTGGAGAAAAACTAAACTTCAAATTCACCTTGACCTCTACAAACAAAGTCTTTGTAATTTTAAATATGAGTTACTCAAAGCTAGACAGCGACAATTTTCTGGAATTATTAATAAGAACATCAACAACACTCGTACTCTGTTTGCTACGGTTGATAAGCTTACAACCCCCCCCTCAACAGATCGCTACAGAACTCCTTTCCACAGAAAAATGCAATGAATTTGCTTTTTCAGTGAAAAAATCCAGTCCATAAGGTTAAATATCAACACAAATCAACAAAACAATAAAATGATGCAATCGCTAAAACTATTGTGAACTCTGTCCAAACAGATTTGAGACAAGTAATAAATAGCTCACTTAAATCAGGTGTGTTTCCTAAACTCCTAAAAGTAGCTGCCATTAAGCCACTCTTAAAAAAGAGAACGCTGGATGCTTCCATGTTAACCAACTACAGACCTATCTCAAATCTTCCTTTTATAGCCAAGATCGTTGAGAAAGTGGTTTTTAATCAACTCAGCAATTTCTTGAACTCCAGTGGCCTTTTTGACAAATTTCAATCAGGCTTCCGACCTCACAGTACAGAAACAGCTCTTATTAGAGTGTTAAATGACATAAGGTTGAACACTGACTCAGGCAAGGTGTCAGTTCTGGTCCTGTTGGATCTCAGTGCTGCGTTTGACACTGTGGATCACAGTATACTGTTGAACAGGTTGGAAACTTGGGCAGGACTCAGCGAAACAGTCCTAGACTGGTTCAGGTCCTACTTGGAAGAGCGGAGTTATTTTGTGACTATTGGAAGTTATGAATCTGTGCGAGTGGCTATGACATGTGGAGTTCCTCAGGGGTCAGATCTTGGACCCCTTCTGTTCAGTCTATATATGCTGCCCTTGGGTCAAATTCTGCAGAACTCTAATGTAGACTATCACAGTTATGCAGATGACACACAGATATACCTGGCACTGTCCCCAGATGACTACAGTCCAATACAGTCATTGTGTCACTGTTTAGAGCAAGTAACTAATTGGATGAACCAAAATTTCCTTCAATTAAATCAGGACAAAACTGAGGTAATTGTTTTTGGCAATAAAGAGAAGAGGATTGCTGTCAGTAAACATCTGGAGTCACTCTCTCTAAAAACTACGGACCAAGTCCGAAACCTTGGCGTGCTGATAGACTCAGATTTGACTTTCAGCAGTCACATCAAATCAGTCACCAAAACAGCCTTCTATCAGCTTAAGAACATATCCAGAGTGAAGGGTTTTATGTCTCAAACAGACCAGGAGAAGTTGATTCATGCTTTCATCTCAAGTAGACTCGACTACTGTAACGGTCTTCTGACTGGACTCCCACAAAAAAGCATTAAACAGCTGCAGCTCATTCAGAACGCTGCAGCTCGAGTTTGAACCAGAACAAAGAGATCAGAGCACATTACTCCAATTCTCAAGTCTTTACACTGGCTCCCAGTCAGTTCTAAAGTCTTTACACTGGCTCCCAGTCAGTTCTAAAGTCTTTACACTGGCTCCCAGTCAGTTCTAAAGTCTTTACACTGGCTCCCAGTCAGTTCTTAAGTCTTTACACTGGCTCCCAGTCAGTTCTAAAGTCTTTACACTGGCTCCAAGTCAGTTCTAAAGTCTTTACACTGGCTCCCAGTCAGTTCTAAAGTCTTTACACTGGCTCCCAGTCAGCTCTAAAGTCTTTACACTGGCTCCCAGTCAGCTCTGAAGTCTTTACACTGGCTCCCAGTCAGTTCTAAAGTCTTTACACTGGCTCCCAATCAGTTCTAAAGTCTTTACAATGGCTCCCAGTCAGTTCTAAAGTCTTTACACTGGCTCCCAGTCAGCTATAGAATAGATTTTAAAGTTCTGCTACTGGTCTACAAATCACTGAATGGTTTAGGTCCAGAATACATGAATGACATGTTAGTAGAATATAAACCCAGTAGAGCTCTGAGATCTACTGACTCAGGTCAGATAGTTGAGCCCAGAGTTCAAACTAAACATGGTGAAGCAGCTTTTAGCTGTTATGCTGCACACAACTGGAACAAACTACCAGCAGAACTGAAATCAGCCCCAAATGTGAACACTTTTAAATCCAGGTTAAAAACATTTCTCTTCTCCTGAGCTTATGATTGAGCTCTTTTAAAGCACTTTACATTTTAATCTTTCATTTGCACTCTTTGTCCTTTTAATGATTTTAAAGCTAATTTATTATTTTATGCTGCAATCATTTTATTTATGTCTTTCTATTGTTCTGTACTTTGTTTTTGTGGGGGGGTGGGGGTGGGGGTTAATTGTATGTTTTAAGTTTCTCAAATTACATGTTTTTCTGTTTTATGTAAAGCACATTGAATTGCCATTGTGTATGAAATGCGCTATATAAATAAAACTGCCTTGCCTTGCCATGTGATCATGGTTCTGACACTGAGCTGACAGAGAGCAGCAAATTGCTCTGTTTACACTGTGTTCATACAAATGATTAAATACCATATACATACAGTATGTTGTAACTGTAAACTGCTACTACTGCTGCTTTCTCTTGTAGTGTGAATATCCTTAAAGGTGCAGATTGTCTCAGTTTGAATCAATGAGCCTCCAGGAACAAGCTAACTTCTCTACCCTTTAGGATGCTGTCGTCCTGGATAAGTTTACAGTTCAGTCCAATGGAAACCACCAACTATCACTGTGACAGAGGAAGGAAAACATTACTGTCAGAGATGATGTCACTGATGGACTTACCTGAACAGGTGAGCTCCACGATGGAGGCAGAGGAACCTGATGATACACAGTCCCTCAGTGCAGATCCAGGATGAAGACAGTAAGAGTTGATCCACCATACTAATCTGTGTGAGGCTTCATATATGCTTTCTGTTGAAACAGCAGAGCCACAGTCCAAATATCTACATATTACATCTGCGTCCTTCAGGGTCCAGTCATAGTCATTCACTGGTCTCCACTCTCCATGTTTCACCTCCAGTCTGCCTGAACACAGACTAGTCCCATCCACCAGCCTGACAGAGTCTGGAGAGAGAGAGGACCATCATTAGTTTTGGGAGTATTTAACCGCAACTTGATTTTCTGGAGTACATTATAATTTCTTAGGTCTTTGCAGTGTTTTTACTGACTCCTGTTGGGTCTGTCTTGCCTCTAGCTATGGCCTGTTGGTTGTTGGCGGTTTTTAGCTGACCGGTGGACCTTAAAGACCTCGACGAGCTGCAACTTCCTGCTACTAAACTAAGAAAAAACTTTTTAAAAAAAAGTTATTGTGCTTAGAGACACATGATCTAATGATATAACTACTCTGGATGGCATCACTCTGCCTCCAGCACCACTGTAAGGAACCTAGCAGTTATATTTGATCAGGATTTGTCCTTTACCTCTCATATAAAACACATTTTGCCTTTTTTCATCTACGTAATATTGTTCAAATCATCACATCCTGTCTCCCTGAAAATCTAGTCCATGCATTTTGTTACTACTAACTAAGCTAGCCTGGTACTTTGATAGCCTCGTCACCAGATCCAGATCCATTCCTCAACTGGCCCAGATGGTTACTGCTGATGATCCTTCTGGTGTTAAATCTGCACTCAGAGTCCCTGAATATCTGATTAATGAACTCCTTTAAAGGCAGGCAGTGTGCCTGTTCCACAATGGAACAATAAGAAGAGTTCATGTCCAGTACTTCCTGTAAACAATCCAATAATAATAATAATAATAATTACATTTTATAGATACTATAGAAACAGAAATTAGCCGTGTGCAGCAGACAGTGATGACATAAAACTGTGATGACTACCAAATCTGGATTTTCACTTTCCAATGCTAACATTAGCATATTCTATGAGTTGTTAGTTTTGAGGGTATTTGGTCATAAACCCAAATAGATTGAGTGTCCACCACTGATGGAGGTGTGAGTAACGTCCTCCAGCTCCTCCTGGAGGATCAGAGGTGTTCTCAGACCACATGAGATACAGTCTCTGTTATTACCTGGTTGGTGATCATCTTCAGCCTGGAGTCCTGGAGAGAAAATCACACAGTTAATATTTATATTGGTGCAGAGCTGTGAACTGAACAAACACTGTGAGGCTTTCCAGCAGCTCAGAGCTCATCTCAGTGAAAACACTCATTATTGAACTCACTCAGGAGTCATTTGACCAGTTTACCACTGACCTGCAAACTGGACCACAATATGACTTTTACATCTGTTTTACCAAATATGCCACAGACTGTTATAATGTATATGTGAAAGTAACATGTTCAGTTTTCAGTAACTAGAAGACGGAGCTAAAAACCAAGTCAGACTAAAGTGTCTGCTCTCTGGTTTAGAAACCTGGAGACTCTGGAAGACAGAGGCAGTCAGCTAGACATCTAAAGTAATCATGTTCTCAAACCTTATTTTGTACATTAAACACAACAATGCATTCAAATGTTTTGAATTCATGATGTTTATCTTTCCTGAACTGAAGTAGTATGAGGCACTCTGTTTACTGGATCATGCAGTGAATAGCAGTCACTGAATTCTGTTTCAAATGTGACTCATAAAAATTAAATAAATCAAACAGTTCTTGTTTCTTGCCTCTTGTTTATGAAATGATAATAATAATATTTTTTTTATTTAAAGGCGCCTTTCTTGGCACTCAAGGACACCATACAGAATTACAAACACATTAAAAAGAAGTAACAATACAAATAAAATGTAAAAATAAAGACAATATAAAAGTGACACAGCAATTGGCGAGGTTGTGGATGGCCTTGAATGTTAACAGAAGAACTTTGAATTGAATACAGAACTGAACCGGGAGCCAGTGGAGCTGTTGGAGTGCTGATGATACGAGAAGCTGAGTTCTGGACCAGTTGAAGTTTATGGAGGGATTTGTGAGGGAGGCCGAAGAGGAGAGAGTTGATCAGTGAGAAGTTTTGAGTAAATGTCAGATTGTGAGCAGTGAGCAGCTCCTCCTCTTCCTGTCTGTACAGAAGAACAGAAGCTAACTGATTTTAATGCAGGTTCAGATAAAAACTGGAGAAACAAGCAGTTTGCTGAAGTTTGTCACAAAAAAGATGTGATGAGCAGGAGGAAGATCATTCAGCTCCAGTTTCAGGCCTCGTGGGGTTTGGACCCTTTGAGTTTGCTCTCTTGGTTTCCAGTGTTGTACTTCTGTTCTTCAGTCCTTTAGCTCATTTGGTTTGACTTATTTATATTTGGGTTGTTTGTTGTGTGTGTTCCTGCTCTCCTTCCAGCCCATTGCCCCTCCACACCTGTCCTGTATCAGTCCTCACTGTCCTCCCAGTCTGTCCTTGTCTTCTCACCTGTTCCTCATCTACTTATTAGTTCACTTAGTATTTTTTTATAAAGATTTTTTTAGCACAGACGCCTTTATTTAATAGTAGACAGACAGGAAACAGGAGAGAGAGGGGTATGTGACATGCAGCAAAGTACCTCCGGCCGGGATTCAAAGCTGGGGTCGGCTGCATATGTGGCATGCGCTCTAAACACTCGACCACCTGCGCGCCTAGTTCACATATGGCCCTTTTCCACTGCAGAATCGGTACAGTACGGTACGGTACGCTTTAGCGCGGCACGACTCTACCCACTTTTAGAACCGGCCCTGTTCCTTTTCCACTGCCAAGAGGTACTAGTCGGACTACTTGGAATGGGCGGAGTTGGCGGGGGTCGACATTGCCGTGACGTAATTTGCAGGCGACTACTAATGTGCCCATGCCGCAGTCAGTAAAGTAAACAACAACGATGAAGGCACTGGATGACATCGAGGCGGTACTGCTGCTGCTGTTTGCTCTGTGGCTCGCTGTGTTTGTGTTTGTGCTTTAACGCGGGTGATTATTTAAAGACCCCGCGCTTCGTCGCATGTATGACGACATCTCCTTCGACCAATCAGTGGACAGCGCCGTTCACGTGACAATTTAGTATCAGTTCGGCTCGGTTAGTACCACCTCTGAAACAGGTACGAAAAATGGTAACGGTTCCCAGGTCCGGCCCCCAATGGAAAAGGGCACAAAGCGGGTAGAGTCGTACCGTACCGTGCCGTTACTAAATCGTGCAGTGGAAAAGGGCCATTAGTATTTAAGTCTTGGCTTTCAGTTCAGTCCTTGTTGGATCCTTTGTCAAGTCTTCTCTGCTCAGCCTACTTTTGGGTTTTATCTCCATGTTCCAGGAATAAAGACTTTTTCCTGCAGCCTGCTTTCACTGAGAGTTTTCTACATGTGGATACATCTGCTCCTCTCTGACTCCAAGTAATAAAGACAAGTAAACGGCTGTTACAGCAGCAGCAAGCTGTACTGTTGAGAGGGATTGTCTGTCTCATGAAGGATTCATCGTGTCATGTGCGTCTGAACTGTTGTAAACGCCTAAACCTCAGGAAAGACACCTGGTAGTAACACTGACTGTCTCTGATCTAGTAGGAGTTCAGCAAAGGTTATCATATTCCTTGGTTGGTTTCTGTACTCCATTACTTTGTTACTTGTCTCATTCAAATGTCCACTAGGAGTTACAGTATAAAAGCTGAAACTGTTTGTTGCTTGGCAGAACGACTGTGTGTCCTTCTCCATGCTGGCATGAACTGAGTAAAGACAAAGACTCATCACTCCATCGTCTGTACTTCCTCAGAAACTTCTAGTAACACAAATACTACTACAACTGTTCAAAGACTTTTCAGTCAGTTGGATAAAATCTGCCATCAGAGCATCAGTGATGACACAGACTGAAGTCTTTGTCCTGCTCTCCTTTGAAAGAGAACTGACTGAATGGTTGGACAATAAAACTATTTCATTTTACACAAATTTCTGCACAAGTTGTCTTGCTGTCATCATCAGGAGAAGTCATTTTGGACTGTTGTAGTCTATGTATTGAGAATTGAAAGACCTTCTTATTGATAATTGGCGCCCTATCATACCTACATCATTGCCGCCACAGAGCAGTTGTGGTGTACTGGGCGTTTGCTGCTTAGCCGGCATATACGGTCTAATCAGCTTCAATCTGAGAGGTTCATCACTTCATCTCCATCCACACAGTCGCCCATAAAATGGTTGGTGATTGCCGTAATAATTACAAGTCTGGGCATCGTCCAAACCCGGCACATTGCATTATCTTCGGGTGACAACTGCTTCTACATCCCTGCGGCTAGAAGCCAACACATATTAAATTCAAGGATGTTGGTAAATGGCTATCCCACTTCCTCCTCGACTAGTAAGAGAAAGAGACACTCCACCAACCAAGGACTTGCTCAAATAGCATTAATGTTACTTCTGGCTGGCGATATCGAGCTGAACCCGGGCCCACTGTCATGGCTACTTGCCAGTCAAGATGCTAACGTTAGCCACCCAGCACAGCAAAGACTGCTAGCATCACAAGCCAGTGGTGCTAACAGCGAGCCGGCCAAATTTAGCCTTCCAGCTAACTCACTCATGGCTACCAGCATTTATGAAGCTAATGCAACCAGAGGCAAAAAGAATGGTGGACTTACTTCATCTACCACCCCCGGTGTTCCGACGGGTGTCCCGACGGGTGTTCCGACGGGTGTCCCTCCGCTGCAGTGGAGCCGTTCTGTCGGATGTTGATCCCCTGCATACAGGCAGCGAGGCCTGGGGCGCCGGGATGGCGGCCCTTAGTGGTCCAGCAGCTGATGGTCGTGCCTCACATAGCTCCACGACCGCCCCGAGCAGTGACATACCAGCTGTCAGCGGGGCCGTGCCTACGACTCCCCACAGCCCAGCAGCTGACGGTCAGTTCCATGGCCTCAACATCTCCGGTCCCAGGTCCAGCAACCGGCAAGCATCAACATCTCCTGCACCTGAGTAGGGCATCCACGGTCACCAGCAAGGCCGTGCTTACGGCCCGTGGTCCAGCAGCTGGTGATCTTCAACTGCCCACCCTGCTTGGCAGCAGGACCCTGGCACCCACGGTCGCTACGCTCATGCTCCCAGAACCAGCAACTGGTGTGAGGCAAGCCCCACACAGAAATCCAGTGATGAAAAGGTACCAGTCCTCAAAACTCTTTCAAACATTAAACCACGCAAGAACAATATGGGACCCGAAATGTAAAAACAAGGGTTTACTCTGTGGTCAAGTTAAGTGTCCCCAGTATGGTTCCTAAGCGAGAACAACTAGAACATCTGCTAAATAACTCAAACATCGACTTTTTGGGACTCACAGAAAGCTGGCTATCCTCATCACCTGAAGCTGCTATATCAATGTTGGGTTATCATGTTTTTAGGAAAGATAGGGACCATGGGAAAGGTGGTGGTGGGGGGGGGGGGTTCTACTGTACGTCAAAAGCACTCTTAACTGTTGCCAGATAGAATTACCTGGAGAAATCAATTTAGAATGTGTTGTGGTAAGCATCTCCCTTTCTGCCAATATGTCTTTTACTGTCATCTGCATGTATCGTAAACCCTCAGCTGATACAGGCTTTTATGATCAGCTCAAGGCTTTACGTAAATCTATTAATCACAGAAAGGAGATCATTCTGGTTGGTGATCTTAATGTAAATTGGGATAATAAGGAAGACAGAAAAAATTTCAAGACAATTACTGATTATTTTAACTTAACACAATTAATTGACCAAGCAACCAGGATAACAAACTACTCTAAAACTAGAATTGACCTGCTGTTTTCAAATAAGCCGGAAAGAAGATTCACAACCTCTTCACAGGACTTTCAGATCATAATGTGATTTTCTTTTCCTGGAAACTCAATAAAAATCGTGTCACACACATAAACCAACAGCAAAATGTTGATAAAGCCCTTAAGGAATTGGTATGGCATAATTTAATCTCCTGTGATGACATAAACCAGAGTGCTGAATCCTTCTCTCAAAAAATTAAGGAGGTTCTGTTGTCTTTCTCTAGGACAGGGAGCTCTAGGACCAGGCAATCCAGCTCCCTTCCCTGGTTTAATAATGAGTGTCTTGCACTGTTAAAAGTTAGAGAACTGCTCAAAACTTCACTGAAAACTGGTCTAATAACTGACCGTCAAAAGTTCACATAAGCACGAAATAAAGTAACATTAGCATTACGAAAAGCCAAAGCAAACTTCTTCTTAAACATAATTGAGAGTGCAAAGGGAAATTCAAAAAAAGTGTGGAAAGAGATCAATAACCTAACTGGCAGACAGACCAAACAGAGCAATAAAGCTCTGGAGCTAAACATCAAGAATCAATTCTGTCACCTTGGCTGCAGAACTTAATTCTTTTTTTTTATAAATTCTGTTCAAGAAATATCAAGTCTGTTCACTGCACCTGACTGTGATTATCATCCTGTCAATTGCGAACAGCCTGTTTTTAACATAACTGAAATCTCTGACAGAGAGGTAATGGAAATTATTTGCTCTCTTAACAAATCTAATGCCAAGGATAACTACGGATTTGACACAATTTTTTAAAAACTTCACATGGAGTCTCTGTTTTTTCCCATCATGCAACTGATAAATCTGTCTAACAGGCATTCTATTGTCCCGACTAACTGGAAGGTGAGCACGGTGAATCCAATCTTCAAATCCGGAAGTAAAGCTGAAATCAACAACTATAGACCAATCAGTATTCTTCCTGTCATCTCCAAAGTAATAGAAAAATGGGTGGCTAAACAGTTAGTAGAACATCTCAATAATGGTTACACAGCATTGCATCCGATGCAGTTTGGGTTCTGGACTCACCATTCCACAGAGTCGGCCATAAGTATGTTTTGTTGTTGTTGTTATTGTTGTGTTGTGTGTACAGCTGTGTGGGAGCTGTTTTCCTGGATCTTAAAAGAGCCTTTGACACCGTTGACCACCGAGTAGTGTTAACCAAGCTGTCGAAATTTAATTTCTCTACACAGGCCCTCAGTTGGTTCTGATCATATCTTGCAGATAGAGAGCAGTGTGTGGTGGTCGACGGTGTCAAATCCCCTTACCTGGACTGTCCAGTAGGGGTCCCTCAGGGATCCATACTTGGACTTATTTTCTTTTCTTTCTACATTAACGATTTGATGTTAATGTAAGGGTGTTAATTCACAGCTGTACGCGGATGACAGGGTTATTTTCACCCCTGCGAATAACACGACAGAAGTCGCTCAAATACTTAAAACTGCTATGGCTCATGCACAGGACTGTCTCACTGATTTATGTCTTTCTTTAAATGTTAAAAAAGTGTTACGATTTTTGTGAAAGGCCGCCAAATAATCATTCTGGTGTTTTTCTGGGAGGGGAGGAGCTCGCTTTGGTGAGCGAGTTCAGATACTTAGGAGTCATCCTGGACTCGACACTCAAACACATCAGGAAATACATCAAAAAAGTGTCTAACTCTGTCAAATACAACCTGGCAAATTTCAGGCAGATCAGGAACTTCTTAACCAAAAGTGCAGCTTTGTTGTTTTTACACTGTATGATCATCTCATATATAGACTACTGCTTAACGAGCTGGTCACTGGCATGTACTACAGCACTTATACCAATAGAATCTCTCTATAAAAAGCCCTAAAGACTCTGGATAGAAAACCCTTCTCCTTCCATATCTGCAATACCCTTAAAAAACGTAATTTTTGAAATTTCCATAATTTTAAAACTTTTAAATTTGCTTGTTTTGTGTACAAAAGTCTCCATTGTCTTGCTCCACCACCACTGAATGAATTAATAAGGAAAAGGTCTGTTGGAGGTTGGAGCCTACATATATATATTGAGAGATATAGAAAAAAAAGTTAAACCCTTGGAAATTTCGAGGCGTGTCATTGGACAATAACTGCAATGACATCATACATGTCGGACCCCGAGCATAGCTGCCCGCTCGGTTTGCCGGAACCGGTAACTCAGACAAAGTTACCGATGAACAAAAAATGTGCAAGAGGTAAGAAAGCCAACAATTTTTGTTTGATTTGATGTACACAGAAAATTAGGTCCTCCCTCGGTAGGGATCATCTAAAGACACGTAATATCCCCTTGGCCCACCACCTATGAGCTACACAGCAACACCAACACCATCAGCAGGTGATCCATGACCAGGTAGACCGTCTGTCTCTGTGTCCGTCTGACGGACTCGATACCTCTCCTCTGATGATCACATGATCTGTTTTCTATTTTATGTCATTAGCCAGGAAATTAACTGATGAGCTGCTTCTCAGAACTGAAGCCACTAACCACAGGTGAGCAAGATGTTACTACAATAAGAAGTTTGACAGAGTAACAGGAAGCAGCTCAAACACGTATACTGTCACACCTTTCAGTCTTGTACGTGACAGTAAACATGTTGCTCCAGCCGATCATCTCCTTCCTGAAGAAGGACAGCACCTGCTCCTGCATCACTCGCATGGACAGAAACGGCCAATCAGACTCTGGTGCAGCAAGTATGAGAGCATTAGTCAGCAAAGCCTTCACACAGAAGTTCCTACAAAAACTTCTATAGTATCCTGTAATCCCAAAAAAACAGTAAAGCTCACACTGATAAACTGGAACAGGGAACGACACAATAGCTTCAATCTTGGAGTGCAGCGGCCTGACTTGCCCCCGGCCAACAACCTGGCCTAAATAGGCCACCGTAGCCTGACCAAAATACACTTGGTAAGGTTGAGTGTGAGATTGGCATCACTCAGTGTGTACCAGACGTTGAAATGTAGCAGGAGTGTTACGCAAGCCGAATGGCATCACCGTATATTACAAGAAAGCATCAGGGGTCACGAAAGCAGAAATGTCTTTTGTCCGCGGAGTCAGTGACAGCTGCCAACAACCTTTGAGCAGGTCAAGCTTCGTCATATAATTAGCATTACCAACATGGTCAACACAACCTCAGCTCTGAGAATAGGATAACAATCTAGCTTCGTGACCACGTTCACTTTACAGAAATCCATGCAGAACCGGTCTGAGCCATCAGATTTATCAGCCAAGAGACACGAGGCTCTGCAATGCCATTCTCTAACATTTAATTCACCTGCTTTTGTAAACGGGCACATTCATCAGGACACACATGGTGAGCGTGCTGTTTTACTGGAGGAGAATCCCCACATCAATATCATGCTTCAACACATGGGTCCGAGATGGCACATGAGAGAACAGCGATAGGTGAGAGTCAGTTAACCCGACCACAACATCGTGCTGAGACTGAGTCAAATTTGGAAAACTCTTACCAAGTTGAGACAAGAGTTTTTTGAACCTCCGCAGACAACTGGAGGTTATATTGAGTTACAGCAGAAAAATATCACCAGAATAAACACGTTATGGTCGAGTATATGTGACAAAGTCAATGCTGTTAGGAAAACCAAAAATATTCCAATCCAAAAAAATATTAACACAGGTGGAAAAAACCTGTTCTGTGTATTGTGTCACTCCTTTTTACTGGTAAAGTTTTCCTTCAGTCAACTTTTGACTTAAATTCAGTATTTTTACAAAGAGGTTTTGAGTCTTTCACACATCCATCATTAAAGCAGAGTCCTACCTGAGCTGCACAGCAACAGCAACACCATCAGCAGGTGATCCATGACCAGGTAGACCGTCTGTCTCTGTGTCTGTCTGACGGACTCGATAGCTCTCCTCTGATGATCACATGATCTGTTTCCTCTTTTATTTCAGCCAGACAATGAACTGATGAGCTGCTTCTCAGAACTGAAACCACTAACCACAGGCGAGCAATATTTTAACACAATAAGAAGTTTGACAGACTAACAGGAAGCAGCTCAACACGTATACTGTCACACCTTTCAGTCCTGTACGTGACAGCAAACATGTTGCCATGGTAACAGATGTGTCCTCTGTAATCTGTACATCAGTTAGTTTGTCCTCATAATGCCATTTACTTCACTTTAAAACTGTTTCTAGTTATTCAAAGTTTTTATTATTAAAAGTTTAAAATGCAGGGGGCAGCAGAGTGTCAGTGTGACCAGCAGGGGGCAGCAGAGTGTCAGTGTGAGCAGCATGGGGCAGCAGAGTGTCAGTGAGACCAGCAGGGGGCAGCAGAGTGTCAGTGTGAGCAGCATGGGGCAGCAGAGTGTCAGTGTATCCAGCAGGGGGCAGCAGAGTGTCAGTGTGAGCAGCAGGGGGCAGCAGAGTGTCAGTGTATCCAGCAGGGGGCAGCAGAGTGTCAGTGTGAGCAGCATGGGGCAGCAGAGTGTCAGTGTGAGCAGCATGGGGCAGCAGAGTGCCAATGTATCCAGCAGGGGGCAGCAGAGTGCCAATATATCCAGCAGGGGGCAGCAGAGTGTCAGTGTGAGCAGCAGGGGGCAGCAGAGTGTCAGTGTGAACAGCAGGGGGCAGCAGAGTGTCAGTGTGAGCAGCAGGGGGCAGCAGAGTGTCAGTGTGAACAGCAGGGGGCAGCAGAGTGTCAGTGTGAGCAGCAGGGGGCAGCAGAGTGTCAGTATGAGCAGCAGGGGGCAGCAGAGTATCAGTGTATCCAGCAGGGGGCAGCAGAGTGTCAGTGTGACCAGCAGGGGGCAGCAGAGTGTCAGTGTGACCAGCAGGGGGCAGCAGAGTGTCAGTGTGACCAGCAGGGGGCAGCAGAGTGTCAGTATGAGCAGCAGGGGGCAGCAGAGTGTCAGTGTGACCAGCAGGGGGCAGCAGAGTGTCAGTGTGACCAGCAGGGGGCAGCAGAGTGTCAGTGTATCCAGCAGGGGGCAGCAGAGTGTCAGTGTGACCAGCAGGGGGCAGCAGAGTGTCAGTGTATCCAGCAGGGGGCAGCAGAGTGTCAGTGTGAGCAGTAGGGGGCAGCAGAGTGTCAGTGAGACCAGCAGGGGGCAGCAGAGTGTCAGTGTGAGCAGCAGGGGGCAGCAGAGTGTCATTGTGAGCAGCAGGGGGGCAGCACAGTGTCAGTATGAGCAGCAGGGGGCAGCAGAGTGTCACTGTGAGCAGCAGGGGGCAGCAGAGTGTCAATGTGAGCAGCAGAGTGTGAGTGTGAGCAGCAGGGGGCAGCAGAGTGTGAGTGTGAGCAGCAGGGGGCAGCAGAGTGTCAGTGTGAGCAGCAGGGGGCAGCAGAGTGTCAGTGTGAGCAGCAGGGGGCAGCAGAGTACAAACGTTCAGTGAAAGGTGGAAAAGGACGACTGATTCTCTGCATCTTCAATATTTAAACTTTATTTATTTCAGGTTTCTTACATTGAAAACATGTCTGTGTTTTTTCACAGTTTAAAGTTTTAGCAGTGACTCAATTTGTCTGCTTCACAGTTTAAAACATGTTTATAAAATGATGAACAGCTGTTTGTTTTAAACACTTCAAGGTGAGTTTCAGGCTTCAGTCCCTCCAGTTAAACATTAATACACAAAAAAAAACAAAACCACAAGCAGATCCCAAGTTTACTGAGGTGTGTGTGTGTGTGTGTGTGCGTGTGTGTGTGTCTCTGTGTGCGTGTGTGTGTGTGTGTGTGTGTGTGTGTGTGTGTGTGTGTAGTGTTAGTTCGGTGAAGTGAAGAATCTTCTTCCCGGCTCTGCTCGTCCTCTGTAGGAACAAATCAGACAAACTGAGTTCAGACAGCTGATCACATGATTCCTGCAGCTCGACTATTAACCAGAACTAAGAGGAGAGAACACGTTAGTCTAATATTTGATCCCTTTAACGCAGTCTAACATGTGACGTTACTGCAGCACTCAGAGTCGTGGTCTGATCTTACGTGTTGCCTCCTGAAGCGGCTCCCTGGTTCCTGATCCGTCCTCTCACTGATCGTCTGCCGGCAGCCGCGTAGTAGCTGTTCAACTCCGGAGACGTCAGCGGCTGGAAGAGACGGACTGTGGAGGAGAAGACGACATGTATGAAGATCTCATGTTCATCTAAGGAAAGACTCGTTCATCCTGACTGAGGAGGTGAAAATGACATCTGACACATGCAGAGGAAATCTCTTCAGATACTTTTCAGACATAAAAATCAGAACTTGCATTAAATCGTACCGTTTCTCTCCACACAAAGAAAATTAAAGTTTGAGGTACTTTACTGTTGTATTTCCATGGGATGCTACTTTCTACTCAACCATTTATTTGACAGCTTTAGTTACTGTTCATGTTTATCTGCTGACCCTTTGGAGGGCCCCCACCCCCAGGTTTGAACCACTGGACTAAACTAGCTAACTGTATATAAAGTAGTATAAACTAGCTAACTGTACATAAAGTAGCGTAAACTAGCTAACTGTATATAAAGTAGCGTAAACTACCTAACTGTATATAAAGTAGCGTAAACTAGCTAACTGTATATAAAGTAGCGTAAACTAGCTAACTGTATATAAAGTAGTGTAAACTAGCTAACTGTATATAAAGTAGTATAAACTAGCTAACTGTATATAAAGTATTATAAACTAGCTAACTGTATATAAAGTAGTATAAGTACTATGCATACTACATCACTATAATACTGCAGTACTTTTACAGTAGTACTTTGTATTGGTACTTTTACTGCAGTAAAGTATCCGAGTACTTCTTCCATCACAGTTGGTGTACGAAGAGTCTGCAGTACAAATCTCTCTAAAAATGAATTGAAACATAAAAACTCTCCTGGCTGCATTAAAACATCCTCATATGAACTGTGAGGGCTGATGTGTGATGCTGAGTACCGTGCCCTTCGTCCTGGCTGCTGGTCTTGGTGGTCGAGGACAATGAGGATGATGAAGATGAAGATGGGATCTGGTTGGTGCGGAGTTCGAGGATCCGTCTCCACGACTCTTCAGGGAAGGACAACAAACGGCAAACAACCTGAGAGCAGAGAAACACTCACATGTGACCCTGTAAGTTAAGCTCCGCCTCTTCCTGCAGCTGAAACACTAGAAGAGCTCTCGTATCTCAGAGGGCCAGAAATCAGACCTGTAGCATTGAGGTGGCTCATATTCATACACACAGACATCATTGTAAAGCTTTTGGTCTTTCACACAACCACCTTTTTCTGTTCGCTCCATAGAAGCTGATCTCCAGCCTGCCAAGAGTCAGACTGACTTCCTGTTTCACGAATGACTTCACACAGACCATCCTGCTTTAAAACTTTACCTAAAATGACCTCAATATACCATATAATCCTCCTTTGGGAGTCCTCAAACCCCCGATCATGTGAAGATCTAACCTGTCGATCTAGAAACAAACTGTCCATCGAGTCAATGGCAGCAAAAAGGCCTCGTCATCACTGATCTGAGAGGAAAAGGAATAAAGCGAGGATGACGCTACAGTCTCCTCCTGGCTACTAAAAATGCTTTTAAGAAATCCTATAACCTATACTGCATCCTTCCACCAGGGGGCGATCAAGACATTGTGGCTTCATTTAGTGGATTTGTCACAGCGTCCATCTTTCAGGACTGATTAGACGTGTAATAACCGTCATACTGTTGGTGTGAACATCAGAGCAGCTGCTGACCTTCGCCTGGGTGAGCGTGTCTCTCAGGATGGTTGCTGGAGGCGGAGCAGACGTCCCGTGTCCCACCAGAGTCGGTCCAAACACCCGGGACAGATTGTTCTGGTCCATTTGACACCGAGGACTCCTCATGACCCTGAAATATGAAGTCACGACGGAAACAAGAACTGACTCCAAGAATCAAGTTTATTCTTCTTACATCCTGAAACACATTTAGACAAACAGTCCAGTGGTGGAAATACGAAGATCTAAGTAAAAAGACTCCTTCACCTGTCCTAAATCCTAAAACCTGCAAACTTTAGATGTTTACAGACGAGCTGATTATGTTCAACAGTTTAGGTTTTCATTATTTTTTGGTTTTTGGAGGTATCTGTTACGCTGGCGGCTAAGAACCTCCTGCCATCTGTAGAGCAGTAATGGAGACGTAGAGGAGCTGGAAGATGAGTTTCAGTCCTCTGGTCTCTTTAATGCTCTCCATCAGTCTGCAGGTCTGATATATTATAATGAACATGATTAAAACTGATGCATCAGTAGTGTTTATCTGTGCATCTTAGCATCATCTTTGTATCCACCTAGATGATTGTAACTGGTTTAAATAAATAGAAAATCAAACCTCATAGCAGAGTGATAGTGGGAGCAGTTGGGTGTAGTTGGGTGTAGTTATGACCTCATAGCAGAGTGGTAGTGGGAGCAGTCGGTTGTAGTTGGGTGTAGTTATGACCTCATAGCAGAGTGATAGTGGGAGCAGTTGGGTGTAGTTATGACCTCATAGCAGAGTGATAGTGGGAGCAGTCGGGTGTAGTTATGACCTCATAGCAGAGTGGTAGTGGGAGCAGTCGGGTGTAGTTATGACCTCATAGCAGAGTGGTAGTGGGAGTAGTCGGGTGTAGTTGGGTGTAGTTATGACCTCATAGCAGAGTGATAGTGGGAGCACTCGGGTGTAGTTGGGTGTAGTTATGACCCCATAGCAGAGTGATAGTGGGAGCAGTCGGGTGTAGTTGGGTGTAGTTATGACCTCATAGCAGAGTGGTAGTGGGAGCAGTCGGGTGTAGTTGGGTGTAGTTATGTTGGACTCTGAGCTTACTTGTGAAAGTGCAGCATGAGGAAAGCCAGCGTGTCTTTGTTGGGTTTCGGCAGCTCTGCTACAGCCTGAAATATGGCGGCAGTGCTGCTGTCTGCATCGGACATCTCTGCAGGGACACAGACACAGAGTGGTGAGACGTGGACAGACAGCTGGACAGACGGATGACAGACGGGTGGACAGACAGGAGGCCAGACAGAAGGACAGACAGACAGCTGGACAGACGGGAGGACAGACGGGAGGACAGACAGGAGGACAGACAGGAGGACAGACGGGAGGACAGACAGACAGCTGGACAGACAGGAGGACAGACAGGAGGACAGACAGACAGCTGGACAGACAGACAGACAGACAGCTGGACAGACGGGAGGACAGACAGACAGCTGGACAGACAGACAGACAGACAGCTGGACAGACGGGAGGACAGACAGACAGGTGGACAGACAGGAGGACAGATGGGAGGACAGACAGACAGCTGGACAGACGGGAGGACAGACAGACAGACTTGTGACATGTTGGACTCACCTGCTGCCTCCATGAAGGTGCGGTGCAGTTTGAAGGTGACCAGCGGCTCCTTCAGCGTCCTCAGGAAGTCTTTGAGGAGTCCGCAGAGCACGTGGACGTCCTGAACTCGACTGAGCATGAGCGGAGTTTTCCCCTGAAGGAAGCGATCCTTGAGATCCTTCACGAGCCGCTCACCTCCAGGAACTCTGTACAAACCCCGCTACACACACACACACACACAGGTCATGTCTCATGTGTCAGCGTTATGTCAAAGCCAAACGTCTGATTATCTACTAAACTCTGATGGATCAATCAAAGTCATGTGAAGGCTCTTTCCACATAGAGCAGGTCTAAACCGAACTCTTCAGGTTTCATTTAAAGAGACCCAACATTCCCACATGAGACACAGGAAGAACCCTCAGAACCAGACTCAGAGTGGGAGAACATCTTTTAACAGGAAGAACCCTCAGAACCAGACTCAGAGTGGGAGAACCCTCAGAACCAGACTCAGAGTGGGAGAACCCTCAGAACCAGACTCAGAGTGGGAGAACATCTGCCTGGACCGGTTGGAGGAGAGAGGGGAAGAGGAGGAGAGAGAGGAAGAGGAGGAGGAGAAAGGAGAGGAGAGAGAGGAAGGAGAGAGGAGGGGAGCACATTGATGGATCAACACTTCCTGCTGCTCTGAAGGGATTTACAGATTCAAAGACAAGCAGAGACAATATTCCGTTTCCTGGTCCAGACACCGATGAGAGACCACGAAGACTGGGACAGTTTACCTCCTGCAGTCCTCTCCTCTCGATCTCAGTCACACACTCGATGAGCAGCTGAGGAACTCTGGGATGCTTCAACGGAGCAAAACTTTCCAGCGAGTTCTGAGGAGGAGAAGACGCAGTGAAGTTCACAGAAGGAAGACGTGTGATTGGTTGTAGTGTTAGGTCTCCTGCAGCTGAGCGAGGGTCTGATGGACCGTTACCGTCTGAGCTGTACTTCCTGGTGTGGCTCCCAAGCAGACCGTGACACACTTCTGTTTACACTCTGGATGAGCGATCACTCTGCACTTCCTGCACTTCATGGCGATCTTCCCAAAGCGGATCCTCTTGCCGCAGGGCGAGCAGGTCTCGGTCCAGATCACCTGACACAAGCAGCAGATTCAGGATCAGTCAATGAGCCGGACGTTCGGACATGAAGCTCAGCGGCTCGACGCCTTCGTACCGTTTTAGACACAAACACATGTTTGGGTGTTTTGTCGGCTCTGATGACGACGCTCTCCTCCAGCCTCACTGCAGGTTCAGGTTCAGGTTCAGGTTCAGGTTCATCACACGGACACCACACCGATGTGTCGTCTGTCAGAGAACCAGAAACACTGAAATCAGCATTCTGCTAACTTCACTGTAAAATCTGAAAAGTTAAAATCAACTTTTCTTTGAATTTAAATTGTTTAATTATCAATTTCAGACCTTGAACTGCAGTCTGAGAGAGTGTGACGGTGCTTTCAGCAGTCACACAGTAATGAGATATCTGAACACACCCCCACCTCCACCTCCTCCTCCTCCTCCTTCATCACAGTCTGAAACAGCATACTCCTGAGTGATGCAGACAGCGGTATCGGGGCTTTCCTGTGTGATTCCCAGAACCATGTGGATCTTCCCTCGAGAGTCCGGAGTTGACACCGACGCCTCCACAATGGTTTCCACCTCCTGACACACAAGACTCAGACTAAAGTACTAGTACCTCAAACTGTACTACAGTAAAGTACTAGTACCCCTTACTGTACTACAGTAAAGTACTAGTACCTCTAACTGTACTACAGTAAAGTACAAGTACCTCTAACTGTACTACAGTAAAGTACTAGTTTGTCACCTTCTCCAGCGTTCTCCTCTCCAGCGGTTCTGTGAACATGTTCCCTCCTCTTCCTCGCCTCCCAACCGCAGCAGCGACAGTCAGACCCATCGATGATCTCTGCAGAGAAGCAGCAGAACAGTCAGGAGTCAGGGTTCAGGGTTCAGGGTTCAGAGGCCAGGGATCAGAGGCCAGGGGTCAGGGGTCAGAGGTCAGAGGCCAGGGGTCAGGGTTACGTACCCGTCTCTCTCTGGCTCGAGACTTCAGCGGTTTAATCACAGATGTGTCCACGTCCTGAAATAATACGGCAACACAAACACTTAGCTTCTTCTTCACATATTAGTTGTTTCATTTATTTCTTATTAATAGAAAATATCCTCAAATAAAAGTACTTCTCTTTATACTTTCAATATCTTTCTATGATTTAATAAAAAGCTGTAAAATGAAGTGAAATCAGCAGCGTGGAACCTGATGCATGATGTGACTAAAAACCTTAAATACAATAAAGCGCTGCGTCTGTTCGGGTTGTGACCTCACCACGTCGTCATCGGTGCGATCGTAGCTGATGTCAGAGTGAGACAGGAAGGACGACTCGTCGATGACGGTCAACCTGACACATGAAGAGTTCAATCACTGCTTTGATATAAACATGTTTTAAATGAACTGAATCCATGTTCTTTGTTTCCAATTCAGATTGTTAAATGTTTTAATATAAAGCTCACAGAGTATGAAATGCGTGATATGAATAACTGACGATCAATATTTGGCATTGATTGAACGTTCGTACCGTTTGTTGCTCCGGTGCAGAAGCGTCGTATTCGCTCCTTTCTGTTCAAACGTGGCCAGAAGAGATTTCTGCTCGTCGTTCAGACAGGCGCTGGACTTGCTGTCATGAACCAGGATGTCACACATGAGCTGCATCTGCCTTTGCTGCCAAAGAAACACAACAAACATCCTGATGAACATACACAGTTTGACCTGAAGGTGGCAGCAGAGGGAAGCTCATCAAGTCTTAACATCTAGTGAGGAGCAGGTATGATAAGTTAACCCTCCTGTTGTGCTCAGGTCAAGGAAGGAAGGAAAGAAGGAAGGAAATGAGGAAGGAAGGGAGGAAATGGGAAGGAAGGAAGGAAGTGGGGAAAGAAGAAAATGAGGAAGGAAGAAAGGAAGGAAGGAGGAAAAGAGGAAGGAAGTAAGGAGAGGAAGGAAGGAAGTAAATGAGGAAGGATGGAAGGAGGAAAAGAGGACAACAAGAGGGTTAAAGTCCAGGATGTCACACATGAGCTGCATCTGCCTTTGCTGATAAGATAAAGTCCATCTGACATTAACCTTCCTGTCGTCCTCCCGGGTCAAACTCACCCCGTCTGTTTTGACTGTTCCTTCTTTCCTCCCTTTTTCTCTCCTCCCTCCCTCCTTCTCTCTTTCCTCCCTCCTTCCTTCCTTTCTTCCATCCTACCTTCCCTCCTCCTTTCCTCTTTCCTTCCTTCCTTCTTCCTTTCCTCTTTTCCTCTTTTCCTCTTTTCCTTTCTCCCTCCTTCACTCCTTTTATTCCTTCCTTCCTTTCTTCCTTCTTTCTCCCTTCTTTCCTTCCTTCCTTCCTTCCTTGACAACAGGAGGGTTAAACTACTGGAGACCTGCTCTGTAAATCACTTCAGAGTTTAGCAGATTATTTTCTCAATTTGTCTCTAAAAATGTCAGAAAAGTGAAAATAAAATCTTATAATCTCCACAGTCAAAGGTTACGTCTTATTTTGTAGGAACAGTCCAAAAGAAAAGTCAATCAACCACACAGGAGGAGCTAAAAGAAGCACATCCTTTCTTTAGGTCCATCAAACATTAATAGCTGGAGTCACACTGAGCCTGATCGCATCCTGCTACACTCTGAGCAATAACTCACATTAGCTTTAATGCTGAAGGCCGGACGCATTAGATCTGTTAGTGACACGCTGTCTGTTTCTGTCTTTTACTGCTGGTTTTATTTTTTTTAGTTAAGTTTATTAAGAACATGTTAAAATAGCGAAACACAACAAATATCAGATATTTACTCAGCATCTCTCACACCTGAACCCGCCTGAGTCAGACCAGGGTTATTATAGTTAACGAAAACTAAGACTAGCAATGAAAAAATAATTTAGTTAACTGAAATTAAAATAAAAACTACAAAAAAAAGAAAACTAAATAAAAACTACAACGAACAATGTAAAACTAACTAAAACTAAACTGTAATAAAAAAGCAAACTGAAAATCTAAATAAAAACCATGAGTCAGACTCACCAGGTAGTGGTAGTCGGCCTCCACTCGGTAGCGTTTCTTCATCTCCAGGTCCAGCTGGTTGCGAGCGTGTTTCAGTTTGACCTCCAGAGCAGCTTTGGCCACATCGGACTTCACCAGCAGCTCCTTGTACTTCTTCTGCTCCAGCTCGGCATGCAGCCATTTCTTCCTGAAGCTCTCGAACTTCTTCACCACCTCAATGAATTCTGTGAGCGGAGGAGAGCTGAGAGTCAGACCTGCACCAGATACTCAGTGAATCTGCACGGCTTCGTTTCATCACCCAGCTCGGTGCTCATAGCGTTCTCCTCCACGACAATCCGCTGAAGGCAGAGAGCCAGAAGTTCATCCACCACCAGCCGAGACTCTCCCATCGCTGCTCCAGCTTCCAGCTTCCTGCTCCCTGCTTCCTGCTTCCTCTAACACACACACACACACACACACACACACACACACACACCATTGCAAATGTTACAGCAGCTGAATGGACAAAGTTTCTTTAACAAGCCCAATAATTATGATAGTGTTAATAAATAAGGTGAAAAAAGAGGGACTGTGGGCCTGTCATGGAGGTCAGGGACAGTACCCAAAGACTGTCCTTGGTCTCTGATCCTGTTTATGATCTTCATGGACAGAGAGAGTCCAGTTTGAGAACCTCAGAATCATTTCTTTGCTTTTTGTGGTTGATGTTGTTCTGTTGGACTCTACAGGTGAAGTCCTCCAACACGCTCTGGGATGGCTTGCAGTTGAATGTGAAGCGGTCGGGATGAGAGTCAACACCTCCACATCTGAGGCCATGGTGCTCTGCTGGAACAAGGTGGACTGCCCCCTCAGGGTTTGGGGGGGGGGGGGGTTACTGCCCCAAGCGGAGGAGTTTAAGTATCTGGGTCTTGATGCAGCGTGAGATTGACAGGTGGATGGGTGCAGTATCAGGTGGATGGGTGCTGCATCAGGTAGATGGGCTCTATCAGGGCTGTCCCTGGTCTCTGCTCCTGTTTGGGATCTTCATGGACAGAGAGAGTCCAATTTGGGGACCTCAGAATCAACTCTCTGCTTTTCGTGGTTGATGTTGTGCTGCTGGACTCTACAGGTGAAGTCCTCCAACAGGCTCTGGGACGGTTTGTAGCTAAATGAGAAGCGGTCGGGATGAGAGTCAACACCTCCACATCTGAGGCCATGGTGCTCTGCTGGAACAAGGTGGACTGCCCCCTCAGGGTTTGGGGGGGGGGGGGGTTACTGCCCCAAGTGGTGGAGTTTAAGTATCTGGGGGTCTTCTTCACATTAAGGGTCAGATGGAGCCTGAGATTGCAGCACCAGGTGGATGGGTGCAGCATCAGGTGGATGGGTGCAGCATCGGGTGGATGGGTGTAGCATCAGGTGGATGGGTGCTGCATCAGGTGGATGGGTGCAGCAGCAGGTGGATGGGCTCTATCAGGGCTGTCCCTGGTCTCTGATCCTGTTTGGGATCTTCATGGACAGAGAGAGTCCAGTTTGGGAACCTCATAATCAACTCTCTGCTTTTTGTGGTTGATGTTGTTCTGCTGGACTCTACAGGTGAAGTCCTCCAACAGGCTCTGGGAGGGTTTGTAGCTAAATGAGAAACGGTCGGGATAAGAGTCAACACCTCCACATCTGAGGCCATGGTGCTCTGCTGGAACAAGGTGACTGCCCCCTCAGGGTTTGGGGGGGGGGGGGGGGGGTACTGCCCCAAGTGGTGGAGTTTAAGTATCTGGGGGTCTTCTTCACATTGAGGGTCAGATGCAGCGTGAGATTTACAGGTGGATGGGTGCTGCATCAGGTGGATGGGTGCAGCAGCAGGTGGATGGGCTCTATCAGGGCTGTCCCTGGTCTCTGATCCTGTTTGGGATCTTCATGGACAGAGAGAGTCCAATTTGGGGACCTCAGAATCAACTCTCTGCTTTTCGTGGTTGATGTTGTGCTGCTGGACTCTACAGGTGAAGTCCTCCAACAGGCTCTGGGACGGTTTGTAGCTAAATGAGAAGCGGTCGGGATGAGAGTCAACACCTCCACATCTGAGGCCATGGTGCTCTGCTGGAACAAGGTGGACTACCCCCTCAGGGTTTTTTTTTGGGGGGGGGGTTACTGCCCCAAGTGGTGGAGTTTAAGTATCTGGGGGTCTTCTTCACATTGAGGGTCAGATGCAGCGTGAGATTGACAGGTGGATGGGTGCTGCATCAGGTGGATGGGTACAGCATCAGCAGTGATGACCGTCCTGGTGGAGAAAGAGCTGAGCCTGAAGGTGCAGCTCTCATTTTAGCAGTCAGTCTACGTCCCAACCCTCACCTCTGCTCACCAGCTTTGGGTAGTGACCCAAACAATGAGATGCTGGATCTAAGCAGAGAGAGTCTGGGCTCAGCCTTAGAGATCGGGTCAGGAGTTCAGACATCCGGGGGAGGCTAGGAGGACTGTGGATTTAGTCCTCCATCACTTCCATTGTAAACATTATGAAGGATCTAATGGTCAGTATGAACAGGAGGAATCATTACACACACACACACACACACACACACACACACAGGTTAACTCACATGTTGGAGGTGAACCTGCAGCTCTTCTCACCACCAGCTGTACTCACTTCTCCTCTTAACTGTGTGTGACCATGTGACCTCAGCGGCTGCTCCTATTGGTCCAGGTGTCATCGGAGCAGCTGCTCCTATTGGTCCAGGTGTCATCGGAGCAGCTGACCCTATTGGTCGAGGTGTCATCGGAGCAGCTGCTCCTATTGGTCGAGGTGTCATCAGAGCAGCTGCTCCTATTGGTCGAGGTGTCATTGGAGCAACTGCTTCATCATGAGAACGTTTAACAGCCGAAATGTTTTTGGTGGATTAACTTGATTTATTTCTGTTTTAATGTTTTATTTTCAGCATTAATATATTTATATCATAGCTCAGCGGGTAGAGCACCCGCCCCATGTGTTGAGGCTATAGTCCTCGTTGCAGGTGACCCCAGTTCAAGTCCCGAGCTGAGCGGTCTTGTTCTGCGTGTCGTTCCCCCCTCTCTGCCTCCTGTTTCCTGTCTGTCTCCACTGTCCTGTACATTAAAGGCAAAAAAGCCTGAAAAATATACTTAAAAAAAAAAAAAGACAAAACAACTGTCACCTTTACAAGATATTGATTTGATCTCCTTTTTATTTTAATTTCTTTTAACTTTTATGCCCCATGCACTGCGACTCACACATCTTATTTACAAGCTGTTGTTCCAATAAATCTGTTTCAAAAAAGATCAATTCAATGAATATTTGATATTATTTTTAAAACAGAGACACAAACAGCTCTGCAGCAGTCACTGCTGTGATGTTTCACACACATGTAGGGGAACATCTGGCTCTGATTCAAAAAGAGACAGAAAGTCCAATCGGGCTGCCCTTATCTGGTGAGACCGTCATAAATTGGGATCCACAGAAATGTAAATAGCTACGGTCCTCCCAAATACACCTCTCGCTCAGAGACTTAACTACACAAGGAAAAGGTGTAAATTCTCAGGTTTTACACCTCAAATGAACTTTCCACCCGGAATAAAGACAATAATGGCTTCACTGTTAATCTCTTTAGACATTGTGAGTGACATGTTAAATCCGTTTTGTCATCTGTGAAGCAAAACATGAACATTTGTTACTCAAGAAAACATTCCTTTACCTTCACCTCCAAATGAACTTTTATTTCTGCCATAATGCAGCGGACAATCAAAATACCTCTTTGAAGAAGTAATAAGCCACTTCTGTAAGTAAAAACAGTGTTAAAAAGTCCGACAGGAATTCAGAAAACGTAATATCATTACCTGAGTCAGACAGATTTTAATTAAAATACACACACACACACACACACACACACACACACATGCACACAGTTACACACACACACATGCAAACAGTGACACACACACACACATGCGCACACACACAAATGCAAACAGTTACACACACACACACACATGCGCACACACACACTTGCACACAGTTACACACACACAAGCACACAGTTACACACACACATGCAAACAGTTACACACACACACATGCACACAGTTACACACACATGCACACAGTTACACACACATGCAAACAGTTACACACACACACATGCACACAGTTACACACACACACATGCACACAGTTACACACACACACATGCACACAGTTACACACACATGCACACAGTTACACACACATGCAAACAGTTACACACACACACATGCACACAGTTACACACACACACATGCAAACAGTTACACACACATGCACACACACACACACATGCAAACAGTTACACACACACACATGCAAACAGACACACAGTTACACACACACATGCAAACAGTTACACACACACACACATGCAAACAGTTACACACACACACACATGCACACAGTTACACACACACACATGCACACAGTTACACACACACACATGCCAACACACACACATGCAAACAGTTACACACACACACATGCAAACAGTTACACACACATGCACACAGTTACACACACACACACACACATGCACAAAGTTACACACACACACATGCACACAGTTACACACACACATGCAAACAGTTACAAACACACATGCACACACACACACATGCACACACACACACACACATACAGTATTAATCCTACGCTTTTGTTATTGCAACATCACTGCTGTATGTCGCAATAACTGATATGTTTCCATGGTAACAGCAGTATAATCTCAGCTGCTCATCAGTAAGTTTGTCCTCGCGCTGTTTCCTGTCACTTCATCTGATGCACATTAACCCTTTCACAGCCTGCTGTTCAAGAGAGGCCCCCATCTCGCTGTCAGTCAACATATCAGTAGCTTTCATGATTGGCTATGTGTTGCCACGGCGATCTGAACCACATGTGAGCAACAAGTGTTGATTGGTTGGTCCAACTTTTCTAAAAGGATGCAGATGTGTGTGCAGGTAACATACACACACCATTTAAGCACTTTTCTGACAGCAGCATATAAACAGTGGAAACAAAGTGAGGACCGGATCAAATGTCCTCACTTTGTATAAAGGTCCTCACATCAAACATGAGAGAAATCGTGCTGGTCCTCACAAAGATAGCCATGCAAACACACAGAAAACACTCTAACACACAGAGATACAGCTTTAATCCAACACTTATTGAGTTGATTTTATTATTTTTTCTTCTTCTGGTGTTTGGGTTATTGTCTGAGTCTTCATGTTAAACATTAAAGTTGCACTCAATTAAAAAAAAACAGCTCTGCGGCAGTCACTGCTGTATGTCGCAATAACTGATATGTTTCCATGGTAACAGCAGTATAATCTCAGATGCTCATCAGTAAGTTTGTCCTCGCCCTCTTTCCTGTCACAGCCTGCTGTTCAAGAGAGCCCACCACACCCTCTGATTGGTCCATCTCGCTGTCTATCAACATATCAGTAGCTTTTATGATTAGCTGTGTGTTGCCATGGCGATCTGAACCACATGTGAGCAACAAGTTTTTAATGGTTGGTCCAACTTTTTAAAAGGATTAAATTAAATGCAATTAACTTGTATTGGAGTGTGCATGAGTGAGATGTGTGTTGGATAAACAACCTTCATTTACTTTAGCTGTCAGTCACATGATGAAGCAGCTCAGAGCGTCTCAGCCAGCAGCATCCTGTCAGAAACTACATGCAGCTGATGATGAGATAAATGATGCAAAGGAAACATCACATCTGATTAAACATAAAAAGACACGATGAGTCCGACAGACGAGCAGAGAGAGACGACACCGAGACGGAGAGAGACGACACCGAGACGGAGACAGACGCCTGCCTGGACATGGATCACCTGCTGATGCTGCTGCTGCTGCTGTGGAGCTCAGGTAAGACTCTGCTGTCCTGGAAAAACACTGAGTTCAAACAGCTGCTTTAAAAACTGCAGGAAAAGTCAACATGGTCAGTAAAATGTAGTGAAGTGTGTTCAGTAAAAGTTCTCATACTTGTTATAATGAGTTTAATTTCTTTAACATGAAGTAATGAAAATGTAAAGCATATAAATGTAAGATCTTCGGACCGTGTTGGTTGGTCATGTGACGTAGGGAGGGACTTTGAAGGAAGGTTTGCTGATACTTGTTGTAATGACTTTTATCCTATTAACCCTAACCATAACATCAATTAACAAACCAGTACTGAAAGTGCTCATCATCAAATAATACAAATGTAAAGCATATAAATGTAAGATCTTCGGACCGTGTTGGTTGGTCATGTGACCTCGCAGGGAGTGAGGATATTTTAAGATGAGCAGGGAGGGACTTTGAAGGAAGGTTTGATTGACAGGCAAACACAACCAATTACAAGCCACCACATCACACATCAGACATGGCAGCTATACATGAGGAAGACCTTTGTTAAATAATGAAATGGTGACATCTGGTGGCGAAAGCTAAACATAGACCTGAAAATTAAAAAGGATGCAGCTGAATTTGATGTGTGACTTTTCTCATTTAATAAGTGACTTTTTATTATTCTACAAATGGTTTTATCATAATGGAAGTTTGGCTTTTGTATTTAGGATTTTACATTTGATGTGTTATTTTGTTATTTTAATCAGACATTAAAGAACTTCTCTATAACAGTGAACAAAAACATTTACATGCAAGCATCAGGAGCTACGGGAGAGTTAAATGTGTACTTATACAAACTAATGCACATATATAAAATACCCATCACACAGTACTGAAACTGTTTAACATTTTATGAGCTGTTTGAATAATTATGAGCCATCATAAAGTCCTCAAAAGAGAAGTGAGTCCCCATAATGTACTGAATACAAGAACACACACACACACACCACTGACATTCTCAGTGTAAAATTCAATATTTTAAGATAGTTTCAGCATTAAAATGCATTTTGACAAAAAATGTGTATTTTATTTTCTCCATTCAGTAAATGTTTATGATGTTTATCCATTATTACGAGGATATTTCCAGGTCATCACAAAATTGTAGGAATGCTCCGTTTTTACCATTTTCTGTGGTTTACTTTTCTTTGTGATGACTCAGAGATATTATTAATTCAACAACTTTTTGTCTTTATTATTTTTCTGTGAATATTCTGAGATGAGAAGAGATTCAGAGGAGCAGTAACATTGGTGACCGGCCGATGTTATGCTAGCAGAGTGATCGAAGCTTGTTAACAATACTTGATTTGTGTTTTTTTTCTGTGCTCATTTTAATTAATGGATTAATTTATAATTCTTGTGTATCTTATAACTCCACTGATATCTTATAACAGTCTGTGGCATATTTGGTAAAACAGATGTAAAAGTCATATTGAGGTCCAGTTTGCAGGTCAGTGGTAAACTGGTCAAATGACTCCTGAGTGAGTTCAATAATGAGTGTTTTCACTGAGATGAGCTCTGAGCTGCTGGAAAGCCTCACAGTGTTTGTTCAGTTCACAGCTCTGCACCAATATAAATATTAATTGTGTGATTTTCTCTCCAGGACTCCAGGCTGAAGATGATCACCAACCAGGTAAAAACAGAGACTGTATCTCATGTGGTCTGGGAACACCTCTGATCCTCCAGGAGGAGCTGGAGGACGTTACTCACACCTCCATCAGTGGTGGACACTCAGTCTATTTGGGTTTATGACCAAATACTCTCAAAAATAACAACTCATAGCATATGCTAATGTTAGCATTGGAAAGTGAAAATCCAGATTTGGTACAGTCATCACAGTTTTATGTCATCACTGTCTGCTGCACATAGCTAATTTCTGTGCCTATAGTATCTATAAAATGTAATTATTATTATTATTATTATTATTATGGGATTGTTTACAGGCAGTACTGGACATGAACTCTACTTATTGTTCCATTGTGGAACAGGCACACTGCCTGCCTTTGAAGGAGTTCATTAATCAGTCATTCAGGGACTCTGAGTGCAGATTTAACACCAGAAGGATCATCAGCAGTAACCATCTGGGCCAGTTGAGGAATGGATCTGGATCTGGTGACGAGGCTATCAAAGTAGCACGTTAGCTTAACTAGTAGTAACAAATGCATGGACTAGTTTTTCAGCGAGACAGGATGTGTCTGATTTGAACAATATTACGTAGATGAAAAAAGGCAAAATGTGTTTTATAGGAGAGGTAAAGGACAAATCCTGATCACATATAAACTGCTAGGTTCCTTACAGTGGTGCTGGAGGCAGAGTGATGCCATCCAGAGTAGTTATATCATTAGATCATGTGTTTCTAAGCACAATAACTTTTTTCTGTTTTTTCTTAGTTTAGTAGCAGAGGTTGCAGCTCATCCAGCTCTTTATATCCTTAATGCATGTTTGTAGTTTAGTTAACTGGTTGATTTAATCTAGCTTTATTGAAAGATATAATTGAGCATCATCTGCATAACAATTAACATTTATGGAGAGAGACTATAATGTCCCCTGGTTTGTCCCAGTATAATATCTCAGACCCACAGAGAGAGGAATCAATAAATATAATTAGATAAAATACCCATTTCACTCACATCACCTAAAGATACCAGCAGTTAAAGCAGAGGTATCGATAGGTTATTATGCTTAACAAGATACACCACCTATATTTTAGTTATTGTGTCTTGTTGGTATTGTGTTAGTTGTTGCAATACCTAAACATGACACTAGATGGCACATTAAGCACTATACACTGCTGTGATTAAGCATAACTTATTTAACTTCTTATTTTAATAATGAAATGTACCTCAAATTAACTGTAATAGTCAAAAATGATTATCCTGCATTTATGCATTTAAATTTTCTACACTTCATATTTATGTCTTTTATAAAGTCTTTTTAACCGTTTACAGTATTAATAAGAGGAATGCAGCTACTACCTGATGTTTAGTCCTGTTGGAGCTGCTGGATGCAAACACTGACTGACTCTATGTTCCTCTTGTGGAGCTTGGCATAGAGGAGGTCCAGAGATGGGGTTAAATGTGGTGAAACAGCTGCAGACAGACCTCAGCAATGCTAAGTCTGCTAAAAACAACTTAGCTTCATGCTATTGTCCTGATGGCTGCAGCTACTCTAGTGTTTTAGGTCACGTTCCCCACAACGTTTCAGTGCCGACACTTTGAAGCAGCAAACAGATAAAGCAATAAAAGGAATAACTCACACTGCATCCAGCTAGCCAGCTCCGTTTATCATCACAGCAGCGGGAGAAGCTACGAGTCTCAGCTCCAGTCCGGTTTGAGGGCTTACATTGACTCCCATTAGTCCAGCGCCCCGCACACAGGAAGTACATAGAAATTAATAAAATACCATTTGGAATCAATTTGTAATGCTGACAGGTGCTGAGAGACTAACAGGCACATTTTACAAGCAAATACTTTTTATTTCATAATTATTTAGCATTATCTAATTCATTTATATTTAATATGTTTAAGTTGACCCCGTATTAACTATTTAGGCTGGTGTATTCTTCCTGATATTACATCATTGATTAATGCACCTTTAGAGGAGAGAGATCTAATGTTTAAGAGTTCACATTTAACTTTCCTATTTTGTTGATCTATTGCTGAAGCCTGAAACACTGCAGCTCCGCTCAGTTAACTCATTTAGATGCAAAACAAGGGCAAACAGCTGTAAAACTCCAAGGGCATGTTTGTGCTTTCATACCATTAGCAGAATACCTTTTATGAATCACACCTTGAGACTGGACAGAGTTGCAAATGATGCACAATTCATGGTGCTATCAGTGGCTGCATTCAGTCATTTGTGAATTTTCCCATCAGTGTACAAAAGTCTTTCACAAACATCATCACACAGTAAACCTGACAAATCTCTGTGTGCAGTTTTCCTTGCTTCCCAACATGTGAAGGTGAGCCTGCAAGACTGCAACTGGAGGCTCGGACTAGAAACAAAGTTATTAGGCAGAAAACTAAAAGTTGATAATACTGAAATTACATGTACAAAACCCTGTTCTCAAGTACACATTTGTCCATGATATAATATTCCATAATCTGTGTGTGGTGGGCTCAGGGAGCGGCTCCATGTTGCTTCTTCAGGCTGCACCTGACCAGGCCTCATGGGCCAAGACCTGGCCACCAGAGACTCCCCATCCAGGCTCATAAGGAAATCTCCAGAGATATTTATGTTTGTAAAGAGATGTGTGATATTTGTTATAATATGTAAGTTAAGAAATGGAGATTAATATTAAATATTAAATCCTCTCTCTCTCCAGACCCAGTCAGGCTGGTGAATGGGACTAGTCTGTGTTCAGGCAGACTGGAGGTGAAGTCTGAGCAGTCGTGGTCCTCAGTGTGTGAAGCTGACTTTGACCAGCAGGATGCAGAGGTGGTCTGTAGGGAGCTTGACTGTGGGGCTCCTTCAGTCCTCCAGGGGGCGCTCTATGGAGAAGCGGAGGCTCCAATGTGGACCAAAGAGTTCCAGTGTGGAGGCCGTGAGTCTGCTCTCCTGGACTGTAGAAGATCAGACTCAGCTAGAAGAACCTGCTCACCTGGTAAAGCTGTTGGACTCACCTGCTCAGGTAAGTCCATCAGTGACATCATCTCTGACAGTAATATTTTCCCCACAACGTTTCAGTGCCGACACTTTGAAGCAGCAAACAGATAAAGCAATAAAAGGAATAACTCACACTGCATCCAGCAAGCCAGCTCCGTTTATCATAACAGCAGGGGGAGAAGCTCCGGGTCTCAGCTCCTCCATCACCTCCTGCTGCTCAAGCCGGTCCGGTCCAAACTGCTTTATCCTCTTATTGTCTTCTAGTTAAAGTCTTGTGAAATTATGTTTTTGTAGAGAAATTACCAAATAATCTTCTTTAATTTCCGCGGCTCCACTTTAACGTCATCTCCTGAAACTACAGCTGGCAGGAGGCGTGAATGACAGCCGGAACTGTCCAATCACAGTAGATTAAAAGACTTAAAACAACAACAATTCGCTGCCAATTAAAGTGGGCGTGTCCGGGAAAACTGAAGGAGGCCAATGAGAGAGCAGCTTCAGGTCATGTGCTTGTCACAAGTTTGAGGGCTTACATTGACTCCCATTAGTCCAGTGCCATGCACACAGGAAGTACATAGAAATGAATAAAATACCTTTTGGAATCAATTTGTAATGCTGACAGGTGCTGAGAAACTAACAGGCACATTTTACAAGCAAATACTTTTTATTTCATAATTATTTAGCATTATCTAGTTCATTTATATTTAATATGTTTAAGTTGACCCCGTATTAACTAGCCGCCACTGGTATATTACATTACAACAAATAAAACTGGATGTAAAGTTTTCCAGGCTGGATGAGAAAGACTGAGAACAAGACTTTCAAATGATTTATAACTAAGTTTAGGTCTGGGATTAATTATTAAGTCTGAGTTAAAAATGGCTGCAACTCCACCTGCTGGGCCGGTGTCTGGAAGTATGTGAGTATTAATGTGACTGGGAGGACTGGATTCATTTAGGCTGGTGTATTCTTCCTGATATTACATCATTGATTAATGCACCTTTAGAGGAGAGAGATCTAATGTTTAAGAGTTCACATTTAACTTTCCTATTTTGTTGATCTATTGCTGAAGCCTGAAACACTGCAGCTCCGCTCAGTTAACTCATTTAGATGCAAAACAAGGGCAAACAGCTGTAAAACTCCAAGGGCATGTTTGTGCTTTCATACCATTAGCAGAATACCTTTTATGAATCACACCTTGAGACTGGACAGAGTTGCAAATGATGCACAATTCATGGTGCTATCAGTGGCTGCATTCAGTCATTTGTGAATTTTCCCATCAGTGTAGAAAAGTCTTTCACAAACATCATCACACAGTAAACCTGACAAATCTCTGTGTGCAGTTTTCCTTACCTCCCAACATGTGAAGGTGAGCCTGCAAGACTGCAACTGGAGGCTCGGACTAGAAACAAAGTTATTAGGCAGAAAACTAAAAGTTGATAATACTGAAATTACATGTACAAAACCCTGTTCTCAAGTACACATTTGTCCATGATATAATATTCCATAATCTGTGTGTGGTGGGCCCAGGGAGCGGCTCCATGTTGCTTCTTCAGGCTGCACCTGACCAGGCCTCATGGGCCAAGACCTGGACACCAGAGACTCCCCATCCAGGCTCAAAAGGGAATCTCCAGAGATATTTATGTTTGTAATGAGATGTGTGATATTTGTTATAATATGTAAGTTAAGAAATGGAGATTAATATTAAATATTAAATCCTCTCTCTCTCCAGACTCTGTCAGGCTGGTGAATGGGACTAGTCTGTGTTCAGGCAGACTGGAGGTGAAGTCTGAGCAGTCGTGGTCCTCAGTGTGTGAAGCTGACTTTGACCAGCAGGATGCAGAGGTGGTCTGTAGGGAGCTTGGCTGTGGGGCTCCTTCAGTCCTCCAGGGGGCGCTCTATGGAGAAGTGGAGGCTCCAATGTGGACCAAAGAGTTCCAGTGTGGAGGCAATGAATCTGCTCTCCTGGACTGTAGAAGATCAGACTCAGCTAGAAGAACCTGCTCACCTGGTAAAGCTGTTGGACTCACCTGCTCAGGTAGAAGAGGAGCTGCAGCTTTGATTTGTCTTCATTTCTGTTCTAATGAAACTCACTTTATTCTTTTACTGATGACTCTCTTATTTCTGTTCAGAGCCTGTCAGGTTGGTGGGAGGAGCCAGTCGCTGTGCAGGTACACTGGAGGTGAAACAGGGAGCGTGGAGACCAGTGAGTGAAGATGAATGGACATTTATCCTGGAGAAAGAATCATTCAGTTACTCTGGCTGGACCCTGAATGAAGCAGATGTAATCTGTAGATATTTGGACTGTGGCTCTGCTGTTTCAACAAGAAGCAGATATGAAGCCTCAGACAGATCTGTATGGTTGATCAGCTCTGACTGTCTTCAGTCTGGATCTGCAATGAGGGACTGTGTATCATCACATTCCTCTTCATCCATCGTGGAGATCACCTGCTCAGGTAAGTCCATCAGTGACATCATCTCTGACAGTAATATTTTCCTTCCTCTGTCACAGTGATAGTTGGTGGTTTCCATTGGACTGAACTGTAAACTTATCCAGGACGACAGCATCCTAAAGGGTAGAGAAGTTAGCTTGTTCCTGGAGGCTCATTGATTCAAACTGAGACAATCTGCACCTTTAATCAACCTGCTGTGGTTCATTCTCACTCTGCAGGTCTCCTGAACCAGCCCAGTCAAACATTATAATGTGAAACTTATATTGATATAATGTGAAGTTTGAATGATGGAACAGTGTTCAGAGAACAGAAATATTGATGAATATGACTCATTTACACAAATCTCTTTCAGTTCTACTTCATGCTTGAGTTAAGAAATGACTTTCTATGTTGTGATGTTGTTCTGTCAGTTTCTTAATCTGGTCCGGGATTTATTTAGTGTTCCCTCTTACTTCGCTAATCATATTCAGGAAAAAGTCGGCTTTACCCTTTCTCAGCCCCTGTGTCACTTTGTTCCTTAATGTGGCAAGGGTTAAATTTAGCTGATTTTGTTTTTTCACCAATGTCCAACTGCGCCACCTTGGTTGTTATGGTGTAATGTTGTATGTATGGATGAATGGATGACAACTCACTGCAAAACAAATCTACCTACGGGTCTGAATACAGTAACCTCTACCCTAAAGGGGAATTTCACCCCCAGGACATTCCTGTAAAATCTAGAATAGAATTTAAAATCCTTCTCCTCACTTTCAAAGCTCATAATGATCAGGCTCCATTATATCTGAAAGAGCTCATAGAACCTTATGAACCTACTAGAACACTGTGCTCCCAGCTCATAGAACCTTATGAACCTACTAGAACACTGCGCTCCCAGCTCATAGAACCTTATGAACCTACTAGAACACTGTGCTCCCAGCTCATAGAACCTTATCAACCTACCAGAACACTGTGCTCCCAGCTCATAGAACCTTATGAACCTACTAGAACACTGCACTCCCAGCTCATAGAACCTTATGAACCTACTAGAACACTGCACTCCCACCTCATAGAACCTTATGAACCTACTAGAACACTGTGCTCCCAGCTCATAGAACCTTATGAACCTACTAGAACACTGTGCTCCCAGCTCATAGAACCTTATGAACCTACTAGAACACTGTGCTCCCAGCTCATAGAACCTTATGAACCTACTAGAACACTGTGCTCCCAGCTCATAGAACCTTATGAACCTACTAGAACACTGTGCTCCCAGCTCATAGAACCTTATGAACCTACTAGAACACTGTGCTCCCAGCTCATAGAACCTTATGAACCTACTAGAACACTGTGCTCCCAGCTCATAGAACCTTATGAACCTACTAGCTCATAGAACCTTATGAACCTACTAGAACACTGCGCTCCCAGCTTTTTTGTGATAAAGCTTCTAGTTGGGGTTCCAGCTCCTAGTTTATGCTGCTATAGGCTTAGACTGCCGGGGGACTCCCATGATGCACTGGGCTCCTCTCTCCTCCTCCCTCTCTCTCTCTATCCATCCATCTATCCTCTCTCCTCCTCCCTCTCTCTCTCTATCCATCCATCTATCCTCTCTCCTCCTCCCTCTCTCTCTCTATCCATCCATCTAAACTTCTTCCCCGGAGTTGTCTGTGCTTTCTGGTCTCACAGGTAATCTGGGCCTGGAGACGTCCGGATGACAGATTCCAGTCCTGGACCTTCAATGTGCTTCTCTCTCCTCTCCTTCCTCTCTCTCTCCTCTCCTTCCTCTCTCTCTCCTCTCCTTCCTCTCTCTCCTCTCCTTCCTCTCTCTCTCTCTCCTTCCTCTCTCTCCTCTCCTTCCTCTCTCTCTCTCTCCTCTCCTTCCTCTCTCTCCTCTCCTTCCTCTCTCTCTCTCTCCTTCCTCTCTCTCCTCTCCTTCCTCTCTCTCTCTCTCCTCTCCTTCCTCTCTCTCCTCTCCTTCCTCTCTCTCTCCTCTCCTTCCTCTCTCTCTCCTCTCCTTCCTCTCTCTCCTCTCCTTCCTCCCTCTCCTCTCCTTCCTCTCTCTCCTCTCCTCTCTCCTCCTCTCCTTCCTCACTCTCCTCTCTCCTCCTCTCCTTCCTCACTCTCCTCTCCTTCCTCTCTCTCCTTCCTCTCTCTCCTTCCTCTCTCTCCTCTCCTTCGTTGAGAGCCTTCTTCCGGCTCTCAACGAAGGCGGTCGCATTTCTCCCTCTCTCCTTCTCCCTTATCTTCCCTGCTTTGCTTCTCACGTCTCGTCCTGTCTTGTCTTAACTTGGAGCCTCTCTCTGCACTGCTCTCTCAATCTGAAATCATGGAATTGGTCAACTGGTCTCTCAACGCAATTGACAGAATTTTCTCGACGAGAAGCTTGGGTTCGGGGGAACCTGTCTGTCCTGATGGAACGTTCGCCGCTGGCTACACGATGGACTCGTGGGAGAGGTGGAGGGTCGTGTGCCTGGCGATTCTTTCCGTTGAGGACATCGAGGATGTCTACATATTCGGAACCATGATAACAGGCTATCTGCTGATTGGAATAGGCATTGCCCTGGTGTATCGGGAAATTCGGGGGTCGGTGTCAGCAGTGAAAATCTCCACGAAGCTGCCCGACATGATTGAGGGAGTGGGCAGAGCTGTTAGCACTCAGACTGCAATTATGAACCGCAACAACATGGAAAACATGGACAGAGCTATTAGTGCTCAGAATGTGGTCATAGATCGCAAGATGGGAATTATCTTGGAGAAGCTTTCGGCTTTGCGTGGGCAAAGGGATCGATTTGATCGATTTGAAGACCAGAATGGACAAATAGAGTAAGTCGTGTCTATTGAAATGCGACTGCTCGCCTTAACCCAAACAATCATAATCTAATCTGCATTCCGGCCTTCCGCAGCACCGGCCTTGGCCAAGGCCGCTGCTGAAAACAACTCCCCCATGAGATCACTGCAGTGAGAAGCCCTGTATTGTTCTCCCTCCCTCCCTTCTTCACGGACACCTGTTGATTGTTGACTCGGCCTGGGACACGATCAGGGACGTCTCCATGGCAACTTGCTGTGTTATCGCGATGACACCATACGAACTGAGGCACTGATTGTGAAGCTGGACGGAGAAACTCTCCGGGCTTATGTACACACACGCATCCATGAACACTTACACACATGCACATATACTACACCTCCCTACCCCCCCTCCCACGCCTTCGCCGCTTTCACCCCCCAGTACGACAGGCGGGGTCCGATGGCGGCGCCGAAGATGGCTGCGGCCGCGGCTGGCTGCCTGTCTGAGCTGGAACATCTCCCTCTCCCTTTCCCCCTCCCCCGGTGCAAAAGTTGTTTTGGTGTTTTTAATGTTGTAAAATGTGCTTATATGTGCTCATGTTGCTGGGTTTTTTTTTTTTTTTTTTTTCCCGTTCCCACACTGTACTCACGAGAGCACAGTCTGGGTGCTGCTTTTTTTTTATCCCCCTCTCTCCTCGTTTTTCTTTCCCCTCTTTTCCCCTCCGTCCTTGCTCAGTCATCCGGTTCTGTCTTGTTATGTATTGTATGTTGTAAATGTATGGACGGGTGATTGCTGTAATTTCGCTGTACTTGTACTTGTACTTGTTATAGTGACAAATAAAGCTATTCTATTCTATATTCTATTCTATTCTATTCCTCTCCTTCCTCTCTCTCCTCTCCTTCCTCTCTCTCCTCTCCTCTCCTTCCTCTCTCTCCTCTCCTTCCTCTCTCTCCTCTCCTTCCTCTCTCTCCTCTCTCCTCCTCTCCTTCCTCACTCTCCTCTCCTTCCTCTCTCTCCTTCCTCTCCACTCCTCTCCTTCCTCTCTCTCCTCTCCTTCCTCTCTCTCCTCTCCTTCCTCTCTCTCCTTCCTCTCTCTCCTCCTCTTCCTCTCTCTCCTCCTCTTCCTCTCTCTCCTCCTCTTCCTCTCTCTTCTCTCTTCTCCAACCGGTCCAGGCAGATGTTCTCCCACTCTGAGTCTGGTTCTGAGGGTTCTTCCTGTTAAAAGATGTTCTCCCACTCTGAGTCTGGTTCTGAGGGTTCTTCCTGTTAAAAGATGTTCTCCCACTCTGAGTCTGGTTCTGAGGGTTCTTCCTGTTAAAAGATGTTCTCCTACTCTGAGTCTGGTTCTGAGGGTTAGGGCTCTATGTGGAAAGAGCCTTCACATGACTCTGTTGCGATTTGGCGCTTTATAAATAAAGATTGATTGAATAGGGGATACAAACCCTGAAGCTAAACAGAAAGGTCATGAGTCCAAGTCAAACGCAGGGAGCGAAGATGTGTTTCCAAAAATAGAAACATTTATTAACAATAATAATAAGATCAGAAAATAAATAATATAATAAAAGCTCAAATTATATAATAAATATATTAAAAAAGTATTGTACAGTCCCAAAAGCCCATTTAAAGTTAAGTTACCAAACACTCTCACCATTAACTGAGCTGGCGCTTCTCTGAGAGAACCAGAAAACAAAATAAATGAAAATCAACACATTGGAACTACAAACAAATCCTACAGTAAACACTACTTAATGATAAAAATAAAACACAAGAATTGCATATGCTGAAATAATGTGTGACAACCCGGATAAAAAACCCCGGAGACCCCGGAAACTGGGCACTCCTCGCGGGAAATAGTGTTGTGTCGTTCGCGAACGTGTCGTTCGAACGAACGAATCTTTTGAGTGAACGAAGTGAACTGAATCACTTCATGAACTGATTCGTTCCTTTCTCAGTTCAGTTCAGTTGAGCTCAGCCGCGAGCATGGCTGCGAACGAATCACTCAGTGAACGACAACACTGACACAGCGCCACTTTCAGCACAGTACGTGAACGAGATTCATGTCCTCAGCATGTCGTTCAATGAATCGTTCGCGAACTGCTGAAAGTGGCGCTGTGTCAGTCGCTCACTGACTCAGGGCACTGAGGGCTGAGGAGTTCATTCACGTTCAGTACATGTACTGCTAACATTAGCGCTGTGTTGCTAACATCAGTGTAGCATCATGTTATGTTATTTTACTGTGCACAGAGGACACTTTCACTGTGTAATATTTTTAGTGCATGTATAAGCAGCGCTGCGTCTCCCGCGAATGATTGTATAATATAGTCCTTGAACGCACCGTCCCTCAGTAAGTGAACGTCAACCTCAGGGCTGAATCATGAACTGAATGACGGATTATTTGGCTGTTTATCAGTTCAGGGAGTTGGAGAGCACTGAACGATTCGGTGAACGAATCTTTTGAACGAATCATTTTAATGAACAGATTCTAAAGATTCAGTACAGTAAAAAGAACTGCCGTTCCCATCACTAGCGGGAAAGTCCAACGCTATTTCCGGGAGTTGGAAGAGAGGGAGAGAGAGTGGAGCCGTGAGGACCGGGCAGGTGGAGCAGAAGCTCTGTACGCGAATAGGAAAAGTTAAAAAAAAAAAAACGTAGTTCAAATCGTTTTAAAATCCATTTGCCACAAGTCCGGGGCCAACCCCACAATCACCTCATCACGCCAGAACCTTTGATTACCGGGATATATATAAAACAAAATGAAAACCGCGGACATCATTCATACCCTCTTTCAGAACAAAAGCAGCATACACACACAACCCACTCGGACCACAGCACACACACATACAACATGTGAGTAGGCAGACTGTTTGTGTTTTTCCGATTGGCAGATTTTTTTTTTTTTTTGCACTGAACTGAAAGATGAACTGTATCTTCTTTTTTGCCTGAACTTAAAAAGTACTTGCTTTATTTTGAAAGAACCGGAAGTGCAACGTGAACTGCTTTATTATTATTATTTTTGAACTGAAAAGTACTTGCTTTATTTTTTGAACTGAATTGAGGACTGAAACTGCATATTATTTTCTTCTTTGTGTGTTTACAATATATGGAAAGCAAAAAGAAATTTTGTTGTGGTTTTCTGTTTTCCTTATAAGTTTGTGTGTATATAACTATCATTGTGGTTTATTTTAAGGGTGTACCTAAAACAAGGTTCATCCTTGTGTGAGGTTTGAAAGCAAAAAAAAATCTTACATGTCAGGAGAGAGACCTGGCTGGCACCTCAGATATATATATATAAGCAAAAAAAACCCTAAAAGAATAAACACACTCAAACCGTCACAAATGATTAACACAATATTACACTAAAGAAAAACTAAGGCTAAACCAGTTACAAACATCATCACACAGTAAACCTGTCAAATCTCTTTTTCTTGCCTCCCAGCATGTGAAGGTCCGTCTGCAACTGGAGGCTCGGACTAGAAACAAAGTTTGAAGGCAGAAAGCTAACAGTTGATAATACTGAAATGACATGTACAAAACCCAATGAGATGTGTGATATTTGTTATAATATGTAAGTTAAGAAATAAACTGTAAATCCTCTCTCTCTCCAGACTCTGTCAGGCTGGTGAATGGGACTAGTCTGTGTTCAGGCAGACTGGAGGTGAAGTCTGAGCAGTCGTGGTCCTCAGTGTGTGAAGCTGACTTTGACCAGCAGGATGCAGAGGTGGTCTGTAGGGAGCTTGACTGTGGGGCTCCTTCAGTCCTCCAGGGGGCGCTCTATGGAGAAGTGGAGGCTCCAATGTGGACCAAAGAGTTCCAGTGTGGAGGCAATGAGTCTGCTCTCCTGGACTGTAGAAGATCAGACTCAGCTAGAAGAACCTGCTCACCTGGTAAAGCTGTTGGACTCACCTGCTCACCAGGTAGAAGAGGAGCTGCAGCTTTGATTTGTCTTCATTTCTGTTCTAATGAACCTCACTTTATTCTTTTACTGATGACTCTCTTGTTTCTGTTCTAATGAAACTCACTTTATTCTTTTACTGATGACTCTCTTGTTTCTGTTCAGAGCCTGTCAGGTTGGTGGGAGGAGCCAGTCGCTGTGCAGGTACACTGGAGGTGAAATATGGAGAGTGGAGACCAGTGACTGACTATGACTGGACCCTGAGTAACTCTGGCTGGACCCTGAAGGTAGCAGATGTAATATGTCGAAATTTGGACTGTGGCTCTGCTGTTACAACAGGAAGCAGAAATGAAGACTCACGCAGATCTGTATGGAGGATCAGTTCTTACTGTGTTCAGTCTGGATCTGCACTGAGGGACTGTGTATCATCATATTCCTCTTCCTCCATCCTGGAGCTCACCTGCTCAGGTAAGTCCATCAGTGACATCATCTCTGACAGTAATATTCTCCTTCCTCTGTCACAGTGATAGTTGGTGGTTTCCATTGGACTGAACTGTAAACTTATCCAGGACGACAGCATCCTAAAGGGTAGAGAAGTTAGCTTGTTCCTGGAAGCTCATTGATTCAAACTGAGACAATCTGCACCTTTAAGGATATTCACACTACAAGAGAAAGCAGCAGTAGTAGCAGTTTACAGTTACAATATACTGTATGTATATGGTATTTAATCATTTGTATGAACACAGTGTAAACAGAGCAGTTTGCTGCTCTCTGTCAGCTCAGTGTCAGAACCATGAGCTGCTTCAGCCAATCATCTCTTTGTATTTACAGACCTGCTGCTTTTGAACATTATTCAACCATATGTGTGTGAGGTTTGAAAGCAAAAAAAACTTACATGTCAGGAGAGAGACCTGGCTGGCACCTCAGATATATATATATAAGAAAAAAAAACCCTAAAAGAATAAACACACTCAAACCGTCACAAATGATTAACACAATATTACACTAAAGAAAAACTAAGGCTAAACCAGTTACAAACATCATCACACAGTAAACCTGTCAAATCTCTTTTTCTTGCCTCCCAGCATGTGAAGGTCCATCTGCAACTGGAGGCTCGGACTAGAAACAAAGTTTGAAGGCAGAAAGCTAACAGTTGATAATACTGAAATGACATGTACAAAACCCAATGAGATGTGTGATATTTGTTATAATATGTAAGTTAAGAAATAAACTGTAAATCCTCTCTCTCTCCAGACTCTGTCAGGCTGGTGAATGGGACTAGTCTGTGTTCAGGCAGACTGGAGGTGAAGTCTGAGCAGTCGTGGTCCTCAGTGTGTGAAGCTGACTTTGACCAGCAGGATGCAGAGGTGGTCTGTAGGGAGCTTGACTGTGGGACTCCTTCAGTCCTCCAGGGGGCGCTCTATGGAGAAGTGGAGGCTCCAATGTGGACCAAAGAGTTCCAGTGTGGAGGCCATGAGTCTGCTCTCCTGGACTGTAGAAGATCAGACTCAGCTAGAAGAACCTGCTCACCTGGTAAAGCTGTTGGACTCACCTGCTCACCAGGTAGAAGAGGAGCTGCAGCTTTGATTTGTCTTCATTTCTGTTCTAATGAAACTCACTTTATTCTTTTACTGATGACTCTCTTGTTTCTGTTCTAATGAAACTCACTTTATTCTTTTACTGATGACTCTCTTGTTTCTGTTCTAATGAAACTCACTTTATTCTTTTACTGATGACTCTCTTGTTTCTGTTCAGAGCCTGTCAGGTTGGTGGGAGGAGCTAGTCGCTGTGCAGGTACACTGGAGGTGAAACGGGGAGAGTGGAGACCAGTGACTGACTATGACTGGACCCTGAGTAACTCTGGCTGGACCCTGAAGGAAGCAGATGTAATATGTAGATATTTGGACTGTGGCTCTGCTGTTACAACAGGAAGCAGAAATGAAGATTCATACAGATATGTATGGTGGATCAGTTCTTACTGTCTTCAGTCTGGATCTGCACTGAGGGACTGTGTATCATCATATTCCTCTTCCTCCATCGTGGAGCTCACCTGTTCAGGTAAGTCCATCAGTGACATCATCTCTGACAGTAATGTTTTCCTTCCTCTGTCACAGTGATAGTTGGTGGTTTCCATTGGACTGAACTGTAAACTTATCCAGGACGACAGCATCCTAAAGGGTAGAGAAGTTAGCTTGTTCCTGGAGGCTCATTGATTCAAACTGAGACAATCTGCACCTTTAAGGATATTCACACTACAAGAGAAAGCAGCAGTAGCAGCAGTTTACAGTTACAATATACTGTATGTATATGGTATTTAATCATTTGTATGAACACAGTGTAAACAGAGCAGTTTGCTGCTCTCTGTCAGCTCAGTGTCAGAACCATGAGCTGCTTCAGCCAATCATCTCTGTGTATTTACAGACCTGCTGCTTTTGAACATTATTCAACCATAACAACTGTGTTGTAGTGGAAAGTAAAAGTGAAGCCAGATAAGCACTATAATGATAATAAACAGGGTTTACATGATGAACTCAGAGCTTCACCAGGATCACATCTGATTTAACTGCATGTAAAGATGTTGACTGTTAACAATCAGTTGAATCATTTTAAGCAGACAGGAGCTTTAAGGAGAGAATCAGCAGACTTTCATTCATTCTTTCAAAGCAGCTGTGAACACATGAGTGGTTTTTGTTGAACATCATCAGCATACAGAGAGGATCAGATGAACTTATTCTCTAAGAGCTGAATCAACAAACTGCTTCAGACTTCACTGATTTTAGGACATTTAACGTCATTAAAGTTTCTGTTTGATGGGAGCTGTTGTCCTCATGATGTCATGTGATCTAATGTGATGACTGAATGTGTCTCATCAGATCCAAAAGTTTTCATCATCAGACTGGTCGTCCTGCTGGCGGCTCTGCTGCTGTTCGTCATTATCGTCTATTTCATCTTGAAGGTACTGAACATGTTTGTTTAGAGGACTCGTTGAAATGAAGCACTCAGCCTGTTTATCTTGAACTGAAGAGAGAAGTGATGCAGATCTGTGTTGTCATGTCTCTCCAGGCCAGCAGGGGGCAGAAGTCAGACCCACAGGAGAACATTGAGCTGGATTATATTAACCTGGGTGTTTCCAGAGCTGAAGGAGAGCCGGCTGAAGAGGAAGGAGCTCAAGGAGCAGAGTAGGACCTCTGAGGACAAACACAAACCCTCTGAAGAAGAAAACCATCATAAAATAACAAATAAAAATAAAACTTGAGCTATAGTGGCAGGACAGACTGTGACATATGAACAGCTGCAAATACAAAAGCTCTGATTACAGTTTTTGGTACATTTCTCAGATCAAAATTGAAATTCTCAAAACTACTTGTTCAATCTTCACATCATTGTCATCAAAAAAGCAATTTCTTTGAACAAATTGTAAATGCTTTGGTACATCTATGCAAATGATTATGTACAATTTTCTGCTCTTTCCTACATTATCAATTGCTTTTGTTGATCAAAATGTATTATAATGGGTCTTTACATGCAAAATGGTTGAACAAGTTGTCATAATAAGCATATTTCTATACATTTCCATCAGACTTTTTTTCTAAATCTGTCCTGAATTGCTCTCAGGTGAATCTTCCTCTAACGAAAGGAAATGTGTGAAGCGTTCGATCAACCAACCAACAACCAGTTTTCTGAAATAGTTTCCCTGAACCAGAGAGGGGTCAGATTGGTTTGCGACCCACAACAGGATGCTGATGGAGTTCCTCTCACCCTACTCCCCATTCCTTAACCCCACTGAGGAATATCTGTCAGCATGGAGATAGAAAGTACATGATCTCCAGCCACAAACACAGATGACCCTTCTGGCTCTGGCTATTACTCCAGTTCTAAAGTCTTTACACTGGCTCCCAGTCAGCTAGAGAATAGATTTTAAATATATGACATCATGTACACGATGCACGAATAAGCATCAAAAACAAACTGGATGTCCTAATTAGCATTCCAAATATTTCAAAACTTTACTTGGCTGGCTCCCAGTCAGCTCTAAAGTCTTTACACTGGCTCCCAGTCAGTTCTAAAGCCTTTACACTGGCTCCCAGTCAGTTCTAAAGTCTTTACACTGGCTCCCAGTCAGTTCTAAAGTCTTTACACTGGCTCCCAGTCAGCTCTAAAGTCTTTACACTGGCTCCCAGTCAGTTCTAAAGTCTTTACACTGGCTCCCAGTCAGTTCTAAAGTCTTTACACTGGCTCCCAGTCAGTTCTAAAGTCTTTACACTGGCTCCCAGTCAGTTCTAAAGTCTTTACACTGGCTCCCAGTCAGCTCTAAAGTCTTTACACTGGCTCCCAGTCAGTTCTAAAGTCTTTACACTGGCTCCCAGTCAGCTATAGAACAGATTTTAAAGTTCTGCTACTGGTCTACAAATCACTGAATGGTTTAGGTCCAGAATACATCAATGACATGTTAGTAGAATATAAACCCAGTAGAGCTCTGAGATCTACTGACTCAGGTCAGATAGTTGAGCCCAGAGCTCTGAGATCTACTGACTCAGGTCAGATAGTTGAGCCCAGAGCTCTGAGATCTACTGACTCAGGTCAGATAGTTGAGCCCAGAGCTCTGAGATCTACTAACTCAGGTCAGATAGTTGAGCCCAGAGCTCTGAGATCTACTGACTCAGGTCAGATAGTCGAGCCCAGAGCTCTGAGATCTACTGACTCAGGTCAGATAGTTGAGCCCAGAGCTCTGAGATCTACTAACTCAGGTCAGATAGTTGAGCCCAGAGCTCTGAGATCTACTGACTCAGGTCAGATAGTTGAGCCCAGAGCTCTGAGATCTACTGACTCAGGTCAGATAGTCGAGCCCAGAGCTCTGAGATCTACTAACTCAGGTCAGATAGTTGAGCCCAGAGCTCTGAGATCTACTGACTCAGGTCAGATAGTTGAGCCCAGAGTTCAAACTAAACATGATGAAGCAGCTTTTACCACAACTGGAACAAACTAGCAGCAGAACTGAAATCATTTTAAATCCAGGTTAAACACATTTCTCTTCTCCTGAGCTTATGATTGAGCTCTTTTAACCACTTTAATTTTAACATTTTAATCTTTCATTTGCACTCTATGTCCTTTTAATGATTTTAAAGCTAATTATTATTTTATGCTGCAATCTTATATTTAATGCTCTATTCTAGCATTTTATTTCTGTCTTTCTATTCTGTACTTTGTTTTTATTATTAGTGTGTGTGTGTGTGTGTGTGTGTGTGTGTGTGTGTGTGTGTGTGTGTGTGAGGGGGCGGGGGGGGGGGGGGGGGGGGGGTTAATCGTATGTTTTAATGTTTCCATGTGTTTACTATTATTGGGTTTTATTTTAATTTCTCAAATTACATGTTTTTCTGTTTTATGTAAAGTACATTGAGTTGCCCATTGTGTATGAATATATAAATAAAAGTGCCTTGCCTTGCCTTGCCTTGGCTGCCATGGATGCAGCGTGTGATGACATCACAGCAGACGCCTGCAGAGGTTGGTCAGGACGCTCTGAAGGATTCTTTCCACGCTGCATTGAAGAGAAGATATTCGTTGTGATGTGGATGAGACAGACAGGAAGGAGGTGTAGGAAGACAGCACTGTAATTCCTACAGCACTGCATGTACAGTTTGTCCTATGATCACATTTCTACTTTAGTTTTTTCTTTGTGCTATGCAGTGCTGTCTTTTCCTTTCTGTATCGCAATCACATGGTCTGCCAACAAATTACAGTACAAACAATAAAAGCATAAATG